>NC_133657.1:114812932-115036986 GCF_009905375.1 Apium graveolens
TAAACCTATCAATCCTGGATATTGTCTGTAAACAACCTTTTGTAATATTATTTTATTTATTAAGTCATTTATATTGTTAAGTGTAATTTGGGGCTGTGTCATCATGTCCGGATTTCGTTCGGGGTAATCCCACTATAAAGTCCATTGCAATATTTTCCTATTTCCATTCTGGAATCTTTAGGGGCTGAATTAATCCGCTTGGTCTTTGATGTTCTGCCTTCATTTTTTGACAAGTATAACACTTCGCAACCCATTCTGCCACTTCTCACTTCATGTTTGTCCACCAAAAGTTCTGCTTTAAGTCTTGGTGCATTTTGGTGCTTCCTGGATGGATTGAAAATCTTGAATTGTGGGCTTCTTGTAATATCTCATTCTTCAATTCAGTCACATGAGGAATTCAAGTTCTTGAGGAAAACCTTAATATACCATGCTCATCTCTTTGAGTTCCAATCTCTGCCCCGGTTAGCTGATTTCTTTCCAGCCGCATTACTTTTTCCTGACATTTCTTTATCTTTCCCAATAATGTTGGCTGAAAAGTCATAGTACGATAAACCTCTTCAACTATTCCATAATCACAAAGTTCCAATTCAAATCTCTTAATCTCTTTAGACAATTCCTTTGGTATTGCTATCATATTCAATCTTTCCTTCCTACCTAAAGCATCGGCTACCACGTTCGCCTTTCCAGGATGATAATTTATCAAACAATCATAGTCCTTAATTAGTTCCAACCATCTCCTTTGCCTCATATTGAGATCCTTCTGAGTGAAAATATACTTTAAACTCTTGTGATCCGTGTAGATCTCACACTTTTCTCCGTAAAGATAATGTCTCCAAATCTTAAGTGCAAATACTATGGTTGCTAGTTCCAAGTCATGCGTAGGGTACTTTAATTCATGTGGTTTTAACTGTCTTGACGTATACGCAATCACCTTATTGAAAGGAATATGTCCTAAGTCCAATCATGTATTAGGATTTAGGAATAACTTCCTGTGTAATCTGTTTTGATTTCATTGATATTAATAAAAGACTTGTTTTGTTTTTATTACGGGCTCTATCTATTTAAGTGTTTAAATAAGATATACCATAGTTTAGAGTAAAGCTTTTTATGGATTATGATGAGATCATAATAGTGAGACCTAAAAGATGATAACTCTAAACTTAAATAGTTCCTGATCATAGGATTACTAACTGGTAATTAATAATCCGCAAAGATCGGTACATACTATGTTTGCTTTATTATGAAAGATGTCTGTTCTCATAGACATTTGTGTGGTGACACTATAGCTAGTATGTAGGTGCTTATTATAGAATAAGTTCACTGAACATGACTCGCCCAGCTGAACAACTGATGGAGTTCACTCACGTGTCAGCAGTTGTTCACATAGTGATAGTTGTACAAGTATCCTTAGACTTGAGGTCATCATAGTAATCTTGTGTACACTGAACTATGCTTTGGTTTAGTTCTTAGTCTCCAGGGACAATTATTAGGGCTCTTCTGGGTATAGGAATTTGTACACGAAGATAGTGTATGATCAATAAAGGATCTACCCCTTCCAGTGAAGGAAGCGAATGTTCAAGGCTGATCCACTTATACTAGTTCAGGAATCTCTAGCCAGAACTAAGCATAGTAATTGGTAAGCAAGTGATTAAATTAGATAGGCTTGACACGAGATCCATGCCTTGTATTTAATCGGGACATTGTAGGGTAGAAGGAGTTTATTGTACGGTAACTATTCACTGAATAGGTTCTTGGTATTCTAAGCAGTGAATTCATATTATCCGGATAGTCGCGATATGCTGAGAAGTATCCCTCACGATGTAGAATAAATGTGATTAATTAATTAATCATATTTAATAAATTAGAGAATTTATATAAATAATGATAAAATAGTTTTATTATTATTTATTTCTACTACCGGCTTAATATTGAACCTACAGGGTCACACCATAAAAAGAGAATGATTTAATGGTGGAGGAAATAATTAATAATGGGTAATAATTATTTATTTATGAAATAAATAATTAATTGGAAAATTTAATAATTGATTAAATGAGATTTAATTGATTATAAATTAATTAAGAAAAGTTCTTAATATTATTAATTAAGAATTTAATTTTTGGAAATTAAATCAAGAGAGAGAATTATTTCTAAAGTGTTTAGAAAAAGGATTAATAATTAAAAGGTGTTTTAATTATTAATGAGAATAATAAATGGGATAATAATAATAATATGTATGGAAAATTTCAGCTGAAAATTTTGCCTATAAATATACTATTATAGACCCTATTTTTAATTGAACCCCAAAACCCAAAAAGTTTGGAAAACCCAATTCCCTCCACCTCCTTCCTCCTCCTTAACATCGTTTTCTTGGTGGGTACCGGTGGAGTGCTTCACACTTGAGGAGCAACTGCTAAGGATCTTTGATCGTTGTCTCCGAATTATTTTAAAGGTTAGATTCGATCCCTATGTTTTTACCATGATTTATATGCTTTTATTTGGATTTTATATGTGTAAAAGTGTTTTGCCATGCCCCGCTGCGATTAAAATCCGACAATGGTATCAGAGCATAGGTTGTATGCATATAGATCTGTGGTAAAAATTTCAGAATTTTATGTGCTTGTATGAATTAATTATGATTTTTACAAGTTATATCATGGATTAATTTTGTCTGATGAGAAATCGTTTCTCAGAATAATTTTGAATGTTGATCTGGGTTCTACAAGTGTTGTAGATCGTCTGGGTATTTTTTTCATAATATTATGATGTATAGATTATTTATTATGAATTTTTGAAGTTGTTGTAATTAAAATTCATAATTAAATAAGTAAATATATGTATATAAAGTATATATATATATGTTTATATCTGTACTGCTGTATTATGCATCTGCATACATCTGCTGTTGAATGCTGTCTGTGTTGGCACGGAAAGAAAGAGGAGTCAGGTACGGCTGCACGTTGTTCGATAGCTGTCAGGCGGCGGCTGGGGGTGTCGCGCATTCCGGGAATGCGTTACACCCTGTGGCGCATTCACGGAATGCGTTACACCTTTTAATTGGTTAAAAGGGTTGTAACGCATCACCGGAATGCGTTACAGGGCTTGTAACGCGTTCCTGTAATGCGTTACAGCCCAACTGTCCATATTAAAATTAATTTTCTGGGAGTTTCGTAACTCCGTTTTGGGCGTGCAATATACCGTTGGATTCGTTTTTCCGAGACGGATCTAATGGAGTGATTAATTTTAGTTTATATAAAAGTTTTGAACTGTTTATATTTCCATGAAGTGTTTTAAAGCTGTTTTTAACTGTTTTAACTGCTTTTAAATGCTTCATGTGATACATAGAGATGTATAATGCTTAGACTAATGTGCTAGATGATATAACATGCCTACCTTGATGTTTATTCATGTTTATATATGTGATATATGCTTAGTTTATCATGCGATGATAGATTTAGGTGAACTTAAATGAACATAAGGCGTTTGTTAGACAACCTAGTATAGTGAAATTATTTCATAACCTTAATAATAATTTTATGAATACAATCATGAGATTCTTGTGTTTATGAAACACGTAATTGAATATGAATTTTCGATATGAGAGAAAGGATGATTCTGTCAACAACATATTTCTATCTATAAGAAAGGGTTATTAAGTGACGCCTCTTGACAATGCTCCACCCGATCTGGGAATCATCTGATTATTGATTATTGATTTGAAATATTTAATTTAAAAGGAAGAATCTCTTTATAATATGATTATGATTGTAACGTAATATAATCCCTCTAAAATTAAATAATATCAAGTAGTAATTGGCCAATGACACAACGGGCTTGTGTCGGTCATAGCCTTCCAACATGATAGAAAAGTAGTTCTTATTTTTGAATCATTGTCATTTCGTGCCACAGCCGAGGGCTTTGATTTCGAAGTAAGAAATACTTGTCTATTACATAGAGATGTGTACATTGAATAAGAATCTAAAGGTCGTTACGTGCCACAGCCGTGGGCCTTTGGGGACTGATTCAATTGTACGGAATATTGGGTTAGACTTGACTTAGAATATTGAGTTTTTCGTGCCACAGCCGTGACTCAATTATTCAAGAGGCTAAAGTTTGATTAGGGAATAACATTAGATGTAATTGACAAGAGTTGTCTGCCTATTGAACATTACATGGCGTTTCGTGCCACAGCCGGGGTTGTGTAATGGAATGTAGGATCCCTATTCCCACTAGCATTATGAATGCTTAATTTTTCACGTAGGGGGTTGAATAAATTAGATAAACTAGTGGGAGCCACTTATGAATAAAGACCCGATTCATATAGTGTTTTAAAATGAAATCGAATATTTGCTAAGTGTTGTTATGTGTTTATCATTTACAGATTTACAATATACATTATGTCTTCTGCACTATCACTCAGGAGCATACTAGATGCTCACAAATTGACTGGTCCTAATTATGCTGACTGGCTTCGAAACTTGAGAATTGTTCTCAGGATTGAGAAGCTGGAATACGCGATTGACTCACCTAAGCCTACTGAACCTGCTAGTGATGCACATAATGATGAACATATTGTGTATCGTAAGTGGATAGATGATGCAAATGTTGCTCAATGCATCATGCTAGCTTCCATGAACATTGAGCTACAGAAGCAACATGAGCATATGGATGCTCACACTATCCTAATGCATCTACAAGAGTTGTATGATGTGGCGGGGAGGACAGCTCGATATGAGATATCGAAGGAGCTGTTCGGTTGTAGGATGTCTGAGGGATCATCTGTGAATGACCATGTACTTAAGATGATCAATTTGATTGAACGTCTTGGACAACTTGGTTTTGCCATGGATGGGGAGCTGAGTCAAGACTTGGTCTTTCAATCGCTTCCGAGTTCGTTCTCGCAGTTTGTTCTGAACTTTCATATGAATAAGTTGGATGTCAGCCTGCCTGAACTCCACAACATATTGAAGACTGCGGAATCGAATTTCCCCCTAAGAAGAGTTCTGTTCTTCTAATTGGTGAAGGTTCCTATCCTAAGAAAAGGAAGAGGAACTCTTCCAAGAAGAAGAAAGTAGGTGAGAAAACGCCGGTTCCACCAAAAGCTGAAGACCCCAAGAGCAAAGTTGTTTGCTTTCACTGTAACAAGGTGGGGCACTAGAAGAGTAACTGCAAGGTTTACCTTGCAGAATTGAAGAAGAAGAAGAAGGGTAGTGAGACTGCCGCTTCTGATTCAGGTATGTTCATGATAGAAGTGAATATGTCATTAAATCAAATTTCTACTTGGGTATTAGATACCGCCTGTAGTTCTGACATCTGCAATTTGTTGCAGGGACCAAGGAGAAGTAGGACTCTTGAGGAAGAGGAGGTGATTCTACTGATGGGAAATGGAGCAAGAGTTGCTGCTGAAGATGTAGAATCATTTCATTTACATATGCCTACGGGCAAGACTATTGTTTTAAATAATTGTTATTTTGTTCCCTCGATTGTGAGGAATATTATTCCCATGTTAGACTTGGCTGGATTTTCATTTATTATTGAGAATAATGAATGTTCTATTCTTAGAGATAATATTCTTTATGGACGTGGTGCTTTAAATAATGGTATGTATATATGTGACATAATTTACTTCAGATTGAACAAACTAATAAAAGAAAAGGGATGATGAAAATCTCCCTTTATAGTGGCACTGCAGTCTCCATTTAGTAGACATGGAGAGAGGGCTGCAAATTTGCTAGGAATGGTACACACAGATGTATGTGGACCAATGTCTACGCAAGCCATGGGTAGATTTTCATACTTCATTACTTTCATAGATGATAGATCTAGATTCGGATATGTGTTTGATGAAACACAAGTCTGAGGCCTTTGAAAAGTTCAAAGAATATAAGTATGAAGTGGAGAAATAAACCAAACATAGTATTATAATTCTTCGATTAGATCGAGGTGGTGAATACTTAAATGGAGAGTTTTTGGATTATCTCAAAGTAAATGGTATAGTCTCCCAGTGGACTCCTCCAGATTGGTATCTGAAAGGAGAAATCGAACTTTGTTAGACATAGTTCGGTCCATGATGAGCTATGCAAATCTTCCAGTATTCCTATGGGGTTATGCATTGGAAACCTCAGCATATTTACTGAATAAGGTGCTTTCCAAATCTGTTCCTCAAACTCCGTATGAGATATGGAAAGAAAGGAAACCGAGTCTTAAACACGTTAAGATTTGGGGATGTCCAGCTTATGTCAAGTAAGTTGACCCAGATAAGCTGGAATATCGATCTGTAAAATGTAGTTTTGTGGGATATCCTAAAGAGACTTTAGGGTATTACTTTTACACCGATCATCGAGTGTTTGTCTCCAGACATGCTACCTTCTTGGAAAAGGAGTTTATCCTTGAAGGAAACAGTGGGAGCAAAATTGAACTTGATGAAGTTCAAGAAGCACAAACTACTACGGATCAAGTGGAAACACCTGTTCTGACTAAACAACCTTTTGTGGAACAGCCCATTCGTAGGTCAGGGAGAGTGTCTCGCCAACCTGAGAGGTAATATGGCCTTGTCATTGAGAATGACAATGAGTTGTCTATCATTGATGATGATGACCCTGTGACCTATAATGAGGCTATGAGTAGTGTTGACTTAGAGAAATGGCATAGTGCCATGAAATACAGAATGGAATCTATGTATACGGTATACAAAAGATAGATTATAGCAGATGGCCAGGTGGAGACCTATAAGGCCAGACTTGTGGCAAAAGGATTCAAACAAAGGCAATGCATTGACTTTGATGAAACCTTTTACCTATAGCCCTGTTAAAATCAGTTCGGATTTTGCTTGCGATTGCCGCTTACTACGACTATGAGATCTGGCATATAGCCAGATGGTTTTCTTTCTGAGGGAAATGAAAACCTAGTGTGTAAGCTGCTGCGAACCATATGTGGTTTAAAGCAAGCTTCTCGAAAGATGGAACATTCGTTTTGATGAGACAATCAAAGAGTTTGATTTTATCAAAAACGTAGATGAACCATGTGTCTACAAAAGGGTTAGTGGGAGCGCGGTAACATTTCTTGTATTGTATTGAATTAGAGTTGACACACATAACAACATAGCAGACCCACTCACAAAGCTACTTTCTGAAAGTCACTTTGATCGTCATAAAGACTAGATGGGTATTAGATACCAGAGTGATTGGCTTTAGTACAAGTGGGAGATTGAAAGGAATATGTCCTAAGTCCAATCATGTATTAGGATTTAGGAATAACTTCCTGTGTAATCTGTTTTGATTTCATTGATATTAATAAACGAGTTGTTTTGTTTTTATTACGGGCTCTATCTATTTAAGTGTTTAAATAAGATATACCATAGTTTAGAGTAAAGCTTTTTATGGATTATGATGAGATCATAATAGTGAGACCTAAAAGATGATAACTCTAAACTTAAATAGTTCCTGATCATAGGATTACTAACTGGTAATTAATAATCCGAAAAGATCGATACATACTATGCTTGCTTCATTATGAAGGATGTCTGTTCTCATAGACATTTGTGTGGTGACACTATAGCTAGTATGTAGGTGCTTATTATAGAATAAGTTCACTGAACAGGACTCGCCCAGCTGAACAACTGATGGAGTTCACTCACGTGTCAGCAGTTGTTCATATAGTGATAGTTGTACAAGTATCCTTAGACTTGAGGTCATCATAGTAATCTTGTGTACACTGAACTATGCTTTGGTTTAGTTCTTAGTCTTCAGGGACAATTATTAGGGCTCTTCTGGGTATAGGAATTTGTACACGAAGATAGTGTTTGATCAATAAAGGATCTACCCCTTCCAGTGAAGGAAGCAAATGTTCAAGGCTGATCCACTTATGCTAGTTCAGGAATCTCTGGCCAGAGTAAATGAAATTAGAAAGGAGTTTCTAATTTGCATAGAACTAAGCATAGTAATTGGTAAGCAAGTGATTAAATTAGATAGGCTTGACACGAGATCCATGCCATATATTTAATCGGGACATTGTAGGGTAGAAGGAGTGTATTATACGGTAACTATTCACTGAATAGGTTCTTGGTATTCTAAGCAGTGAATTCATATTATCCGGATAGTCGCGATATGCTGAGAAGTATCCCTCACGATGTAGAATAAATGTGATTAATTAATTAATCATATTTAATAAATTAGAGAATTTATATAAATAATGATAAAATAGTTTTATTATTATTTATTTCTACTACCGGCCTAATATTGAACCTACAGGGTCACACCATAAAAAGAGAATGATTTAATGGTGGAGGAAATAATTAATAATGGCTAATAATTATTTATTTATGAAATATATAATTAATTGGCAAATTTAATAATTGATTAAATGAGATTTAATTGATTATAAATTAATTAAGAAAAGTTCTTAATATTATTAATTAAGAATTTAATTTTTGGAAATTAAATCAAGAGAGAGAATTATTTCTAAAGTGTTTAGAAAAAGGATTAATAATTAAAAGGTGTTTTAATTATTAATGAGAATAATAAATGGGATAATAATAATAATATTTATGGAAAATTTCAGCTGAAAATTTTGCCTATAAATATACTATTATAAACCCTATTTTTATTCGAACCCCAAAACCCAAAAAGTTTGGAAAACCCAATTCTCTCCACCTCCTTCCTCCTCCTTAACATCGTTTTCTTGGTGGATACCGGTGAGTGCTTCACACTTGAGGAGCAACTGCTAAGGATCTCTGATCGTTGTCTCCGAATTATTTTAAAGGTTAGATTCCATCCCTATGTTTTTACCAAGATTTATATGCTTTTATTTGGATTTTATATGTGTAAAAGTGTTTTCCCATGCCCCGCTGCGATTAAAATCCGACACTTATTGTGTTGCATTAGCACGCAACCCAGACCCTTATGTGAAGTATCACTGAAAATCACAAAGTTTCCTTGGTCGTTTGGTAGTACCAACACCGGAGTTGTAACCAACCTCTGCTTTAACGCTTGAAAGCTATCCTCACATTCTGCATTCCATTCGAACTTTTGATTCTTCCTAGTTAACTTAGTCAATGGCGTGGAAATTTTTGAGAAATCTTTGACAAATCTTCTATAATATCCCGCCAATCCTAGAAAACTTCGCACTTTCGTAGGTGTCTTTGGCCTCTCCCAACTCATAATCGCCTCAATCTTTTCCGGATCTACTATAACTCCTTCACTTCCAATAACATGTCCCAAAAATTGAACCTCCTTTAACCAAAACTCACATTTAGAAAACTTGGCATACAACTTCTCTTGTCGGAGTATACTGCTTATGTTCTTCTTGCGACTTTGAATAAATAAGAATGTCATCAATAAATACCGTTACAAACTTGTCCAAATATATCTTAAATACCCGGTTCATCAGATCCATAAATGTTGCCGGAGCATTAGTCAACCCAAAAGGCATCACTAAGAATTCATAATGTCCGTATCTTATCCTGAATGCTGTCTTCGGGATGTCTTCTTCTTTGATCTTTAATTGATGGTATCCTAATCTTAAGTCAATCTTGGAAAAGCACTTTGCTCCTTTCAGCTGATCAAATAGGTCATCTATTCTTGGTAGCGGGTATTAGTTCTTAATCATCACCTTATTCAACTCCCAATAATCTGTACATAGCCTCATGCTTCCATCTTTCTTCTTTACGAACAGAACAAGTGCTCCCTATGGCGACATACTTGGCCTTATCACTCCTTTGTCCAGCAATTCTTGTAGCTGGCTTGCCAACTCTTTCATTTCTGCTGGTGCCATCCTATATGGGGTCTTCGAAACTGGTTCTGTGCCTGGAGCTTCCTCTGGAAACAGATCTGGAAATTCGTTGACTACAGGAATATCTTCTATGCTGAGGCTGTCTCTTTCTGAATGTACTACATAAGCTAGGAATGACTGACAACCTTTCTTAAGCAATTTCTTAGCCTGAACGATTGTAAGAAACAGCTGCTCTTGCCTCTGTCCCATAAATACTACTTTCTCTCCACTCTCCATCTTTAAGTACACCTTTTTAGACTTACAATTTATCTGAGCGTTGTTCTTGCCTAACCAATCCATGCCTAAGATTATATCAAACTCCCCTAACTTGAAAAGTATCAAGTCCACAGAAAATTTATATCCCGAGATATCAATCTCACACCTAGGACATAGTTGACTCACCGGAATCTTCTCTTGATTCGAAATTACCACATTTACTACCTCTTTCATGGTCATTTTATCACATTGAAGTTTATCAACAAAAGTTTCTGATATAAAAGATCTCGTTGCTCCAGAATCAATCAATACTTTAGCTTCGACATTATTTAATAAAAGAGTACCTGCTATCACCTAAGAATTCTGGACAACGTCCTTCATTTTCAAATCAAATGTCCTAGTCGTTGCTTGCGGAGTTGTTGTGGGTGGTGGAGGTAATGCCAATACCTCAGCTAGTATGCTTGCACTGGTGCTTGCCACGTTCATCAGAGCTTTGACTGGTCCTGTTGACTTGCACTCCCTAGCTATGTGTCCAGTCTTTCCACACTTGTAGCATGTGACTCCCGGCTTCGGCATCTTACACTCGTTAGCCGAATGCCCCTTCTGGTCGCATCTATAGCATGTCATGTTCAGCTTATTACACACTCCTGGGTGTCTTTTCCCACAATGCTTGCACTCTGGCCTTTGAAATCTATTTTCTCCCACTTGCCCTTGACTTGCCTGGTTGTTCCCTTTTGATTCTTGTCTTTTATTCACATTTACCTTCTTCTGAAATTTCCCGCCTTTGTGGAATCCAATCCTTTTCACGCTCCTGTCTTGTGAGCTTTCAGCTTCAGACTTCTCTCCGTAAAATGGAACATTCCTCTTCTTGTTATCTCTTTCCTTCCTTGACTGCATCTCATTACCCTCAATCAGAGCAGCTTTCTATACTACTCCTGCATAAGTATCAAGCTCAAACATAGCCACTCTATCTCGGATCCAAGACTCTAATCCTTGTTGGAATCTCTTTGCTTTTTCCTCCTCACTACTGGTATACTTTGTCACAAATCTTGACAGCTCCGTAAACTTCTTCTCACACTCCAATACAGTCATACTCCCTTGCTTTAGTTCAAGAAATTTAAGCTCCATCTGATTCTCCATGTACTTAGGGTAATACTTGTCCAGAAATAACTTCTTAAACCTTTCCCAAGAAACTTGTTGATTTGCCTCCATAGCTTTCATTGAATCCCACCAATAAATGACTTCGCCCTTCAGGAAGTAAGTAGCATATGGTGTCTTCTGATCGTCCCTAATTGTACCAATTCAAAAGCTCTTTCTATTTCCTTAATCCATGTGTTAGCTATTACTGGGTCAGTGGTATCATGAAATCCAGGTGGATTCACATTCTGAAAAGCTTTGAAAGTGACAACTTGTCGAGGTGGTACTGTGGATCAGGTGGTTGGTGTGGTTCACGATTATCTTGGTTTTCAAATTGTTGTTGAAGAGTTATTTATTGTTGAGCTATATCATTTGTTTGCTATTGTAAGGTTTCCAGTAATCGAAGAATATTAGGATCCGTGGTAGATGTGGTTGTTTGGTTCTTCAGTTTTGGGTGGCATGATCCTGAAATATAAGTTTTATCAAAACAGGTATGAACAATAAGATAATTGAAGCATAGGGTATCACATGACATTCTGTTCACATATGAGGTCGAGTTTTAAATTAAACAATAAGGGTGATGCATAAAAGGCGTAAAATAATTGAAAGAAAATAGAACGATGGTGCATAATAATTGAAATTTTTAAGGTCAAGGTACATCAAGATTGGAATAAAGTCTGAATCTAGGAATAACATGCTTATTTAAAGGAAACAACAGGGAATTCTACAAAGTCCGATAATACAATAACATGAAAGGTAGATAATGGAAAGAACTAAGGATCCACTCCGTCAGAACGGGGTTTGGTAGTCTTCTCCTCTCGAAGCATCTTCACAATACTCTGGAGCTCGTCCGCAATCATCTGGAGGGTATACTGGCTGGTACGGTCTCGGTGCGATGGAATCTCCTCAATCTTAGTGTTGACGTATTGAACCAAAGTCTCAAGTCTCGCAGTCATCTGCTCCTTAGGCTTCCTTTCATAGTTTCGGCTGTCCGGATACACGTTCTTGTTAGATATATTTGATAATGTCATGGCTAATATGATTTATGTTTAGTTTTCAGATCTTACTTAAACAGGATAAATTGGTACTTACTGGAAGTCAGGACTTAAGGATATCAGTACTTATATTATCAGGATATAATCATCAGAAGATGGATATCAGAACTTAAGTACTGAAGGACGTTCAGATAAGGACAGCAGCTGATTAAAGGAAAGAAGATCGAGACAAACATAAGAAGAGATATGCATGAAGAAGGAATTCTATGAAGAATAGAATACTTGGAAGAAAATATATCTGATTGATATATTTTAGGAAGCAGAATTATATTCCATATCAATTAGCGATTATCTTGTAACTGTGTAGTATATAAACACAGACATAGGGTTTACACTATAAGTGTTATCATATTCGAGAAGATTATTCATTGTAACCCTAGCAGCTCTCGTGATATTTGTTCATCACTGAGAGGTAACAGTTCTATACTGTAACAGAGTTTATTGTATCAATAAAGTTTGTTTTCTGTTACTTGAGTTATTAAAGTTCGATTTGATTGAACTATACACTGTATTCACCCCCTCTACAGTGTGTGTGTGTGACCTAACAGTTCTTCAATCGGTCTAACAGTCGGTCGTACTTTCCCTGAAACATATCGAACTCGCGTCTCAACTCAGCAAACACAGAGAAAGCAATAGTGTCAGCCGACCTAGAGGATGACGAGGAATGCGCCCTTTGCTGACAAACAATACATAGATATATATAAGAGGAGTATTAATGATAGATTCGCTTAACCTATTCTCTCGCATAATATCCTATAACTTATACATATATCCTATAACCTATTTGGGTTGTGCAGGGACTCTAAACCGTAGCTCTGATACCAAAACCTGTCACGCCCCGACTTAATAATAGATATTATACAAATTATTACAATAGATAACAAAAGAAAGTAAATACAACTGAATCCAAGATCTTACAGTTTAGGGTTTAGAACAGCCCAACACTAGTAACTATTACAACCTGATTTTTAATATCGAGTCCTCACACAAAATGATCACTAATCTACCTGAGCTCGGACATATGCATCGGCATCACAAGTCTTACCATATCTGCTAGCTGAAATATCAGGGTGAAAGCAAGTAGTGAGCCAAATGCTCAACAAGTGCTATACAATACAATACAAAACATAAATCGAAATATAAGAATAGCAATGTGAAGGTAGAGCTAATAATAGCAAGAGATAAACTTTTGGGTGATGGCATCTTTTATTTGTTACAAAACTATTCAAACCATTTCTTTACCAAAAACCATTTCTTTATCAAAAACCATTTTATGACGCTACGGATTACAGCCGGCGATCAGCCGCGAAGTAATCCCGGACCTCGCTGGGTTCTAGAACATTAATGGGATCCCTAGGCAACTTTTAAGCCTACAAATTAAGAGCAGAAAGGACTTGTGTCTCAGTCCAGATCCACTATTTAAAGAAAATATTTGTCCCCCTTTGGGACTGGAAATCCAAATTTTAACTTTTTATTTTTTAAAAAACTAATGCCAGGGGACGGTTAATTTCTTAAACAATGAGCATCTTTATCAAGGGTTCTAGATCAACTTTGAAGCACAGGGAAAAGGTCCACTAAATTTCAAGGCCATGATCAACTAGACTATACTTCATCAAGGGAATTGCATGATTTCTATATACAAGGATTTTGACAGTGAAATTTAGCATCGGATAGTATGAAGGAACAAGGTCAAACGGGGTTCTAGGTAATGTTTCCAGGTATGACACAGGTATTTAAAAATATAGAGAAAGTAAGCATTAATGGTTCCAAATGAGGTACAAGTATTAAAATATAAAGAAGGTGAGCATCAGCTCAAGGTACAACAAAGTATCATGCTTTAGGGTAAGGATAGGGTTATCAAACAATTATGATCAATCGTTAAGGAACAACTGACTTTTAGGTATCAAGACAAGGTTACTGGGTATAACTTGCACATGGTTCAACATCACAATTACTTTGGTATACTAGAATGATAGTGAAAGGAATATGTCCTAAGTCCAATCATGAATTAGGATTTAGGAATAACTTTTATGTAATCTGTTTTGATTTCATTGATATTAATAAAGACTTGTTTTGTTTTTATTACGGGCTTTATCTATTTAAGTGTTTAAATAAGATATACCATAGTTTAGAGTAAAGCTTTTTATGGATTATGATGAGATCATAATAGTGAGACCTAAAAAGATGATAACTCTAAACTTAAATAGTTCCTGGTCATAGGATTACTAACTGGTAATTAATAATCCGCAAAGATCGGTACATACTATGCTTGCTTCATTATGAAGGATGTTTGTTCTCATAGACATTTGTGTGGTGACACTATAGCTAGTATGTAGGTGCTTATTATGGAATAAGTTCACTGAACATGACTCGCCCAGCTGAACAACTGATGGAGTTCACTCACGTGTCAGCAGTTGTTCGCTTAGTGATAGTTGTACAAGTATCCTTAGACTTGAGGTCATCATAGTCATCTTGTGTACACTGAACTATGCTTTGGTTTAGTTCATAGTCTCCAGGGACAATTATTAGGGCTCTTCTGGGTATAGGAATTTGTACATGAAGATAGTGTATGATCAATAAAGGATCTACCCCTTCCAGTGAAGGAAGCGAATGTTCAAGGCTAATCCACTTATGCTAGTTCAGGAATCTCTGACCAGAGTGAATGAAATTAGAAAGGAGTTTCTAATTTGCATAGAATTACGCATAGTAAATGGTAAGCAAGTGATTGAATTAGATAGGCTTGACACGAGATCCATGCCTTGTATTTAATCGGAACATTATAGGGTAGAAGGAGTTTATTGTACGGTAACTATTCACTGACAGGTTCTTGGTATTCTAAGCAGTGAATTCATATTATCCGGATAGTCGCGATATGTTGAGAAGCATCACTCACGATGTAGAATAAATGTGATTAATTAATTAATCATATTTAATAAATTAGAGAATTTATATAAATAATGATAAAATAGTTTTATTATTATTTATTTCTACTACTGGCTTAATATTGAACCTACAGGGTCACACCATAAAAAGAGAATGATTTAATGGTGGAGGAATTAATTAATAATGGCTAATAATTATTTATTTATGAAATAAATAATTATTTGGAAAATTTAATAATTGATTAAATGAGATTTAATTGATTATAAATTAATTAAGAAAAGTTCTTAATATTATTAATTAAAGGATTTAATTTTTGGAAATTAAATCAAGAGAGAGAATTATTTCTAAAGTGTTTAGAAAAAGGATTAATGATTAAAAGGTGTTTTAATTATTAATGAGAATAATAAATGGGATAATAATGATAATATTTATGGGAAAATTTCAGCTGCAAATTTTGCCTATAAATACACTATTATAGACCCTATTTTATTCGAACCCACATCAAACCCGAAAACCTAAAAAGTTTGGAAAACCCAATTCTCTCCACCTTCTTCCTCCTCCCTAACATCGTTTTCTTGGTGGATACTGTAATAACCCCAATTTTTGGAAATTTTTGAAATCCTTATGAATAGTGATTTTGCAGATTATGCTGAATAAAAAAACTTTTTATGCCACGCTATGTAGGGGTTTTTATATGGATACTCTGAGATTTTATTAGTACTCTATATGGTATATAAGTGTATGTAAAGATCGTCAGAATCCAATTTCGAACACTTTGATTTTTCCCGGAAATCCACTAGATTCAGAAAGAATTGAGTATAAGGTAACAGGATAAAAAAGGATTTAAATAAAAGGATTATAAGAAAGGATCATAAAAGGATTATAATGTATTGAGAAAGGTTAAGAAAACCCAAGTAATAAGATCCCGGGTATGATCCCTCAAACGAGAAACGAGAATGAAAGTTAAGCGAACCGTATAACAGATCAGCGGTCATTAGGCAAACAATTAGAAGCTAATCAAAGAGATTAGAGGGGATGATGTCATCCAACCAATGAGAAGAGGGCAAGAAAGGGATGATGACATAGCAATATGACATAAGCATGACATAAGGGGAAGGAGGTGTGGTTGGTTTTTAGCCACACAATTTTCAAGGTTAATAAGGTAATTAACCAAAATCAAACCAAAAACAACCAACCAAAACAAATCAAAGCAAAAACACAAAAAAACATTTCATCTTCTTCATCTTGCTCTCGGCCTTTCATCTTTTCCAAGGATAGAAAAATCAAAATCCTAGCTCCAAGCATTGTTAAATCACAAGGTAATTATCTAAGGTTCCTTGTACATAGATATGGATATCCTATAAGTTTAAGCTTTTAATTTCTTCACAATCTCTTCCAATAAATCAAGGAAAAAGATGGTTAATAGTAACCTTCAAGAAATAACTTTGGTTTTCTTGATTTTTTATGAAAGTTCAAGGTAGCTTAAGCATAGATCAAGGCTTCTTTAGGCTTCCTAGCTACTCACATCACTTCAAGGAAGGTATATCATCTCCAAACCCTAGATTTACATTGTATATTAGAATGATTTTGGTTGTTATGGTAATAAAGTAGCTTAATGCTTGTTGGTTTAAAGTTTGGGTTGGAATGCTGGTGAATGGAGTGTTGAAATCTTATGGTTTGGTTAAAGGATTTAAGTATAGTTAAATTCAAGTTTAAGAATAAGTATAATTGATTATAATGAGTTGATTTGGGGCTGTTGTAAAGTAATATGGATGCAGTTTTAATTGGGTTGTGAATTGGGGTTGATTCGTGGTTGTTTTGGAATGGTTTAAATTTGGGAAATCGCGTAAACATAGCCGTCGTAATGCCCGATTTACCGTAGACTATTTTTGTTCTTAACATCAGAACCCTTGAACTCACTGCTAGGTTTTGACCATTGCCATGTTTAGGTAGTTCATGTTACGAGCTTCGTTTTGATCTGTGGTTCGTTGGATTCCGATGAACGGTTTAGGAGAAACGGCCGTTTTAAGTAACGACGTTTCGCGAACGAACCCTTACCCCTCGCCTTACTTTGGAACATAGGTTAAAGACCTTAAAGGACTAATTGAAGTATAAAACATTTATGTAAGCTGTAATAGGTAGTTGGTAAGACACTCGCGAAGGAATCGCCTTAAAACTCATAATGGTTAAATTATTAAAAATGGTGGAGCCGAGGGTACTCGAGTGACTTAAGAGAATCAGTAAGCGCAAAGCGAGCGTTAGAGTCTAAGTTGGTTAATGTATAGATTTACAAGTGACTTTGGTTTAATTCCAACTTACTTGTTGTTTATAGGGTACCAGACTCGTCCCGAGCCATTGTAACCCCCAGTCGCTCAGGCAAGTTTTCTACCCGTTATACTATTGTTGTGATGTATATATGTATATGCATTATCTTGTGATAGATGCATGTAGGTTAATTAGCAAATTTTGCGATATATTGAAGCTTGCTGATATGGTATATATATGCATGCCTGTTTCGTATGCTTGCCATATATATCTGTTGGTTCAGTTGATAATACATATGCTAGAGAATAGCGGTAATTTGCATATACCCTTAGTATAGGGACCCAAAGGTGAAAACATTTTCTAAAACCGGGAGTCGAGGATCCCGAGTAGATTTTATATATATATATTTATATATATATATGGTTATAGTTTTCAAAACTATTAATCGAATAAGGTTTATTCGATAACTTTATTTTATTAATGAATATTATCTTGAATATTCATTCGAGGGCTTATGACTCCTTTTATTTTATTAATTGAATATTACTTGGATATTCATTTGAGGATGTATGACTCAGCTTATTATTTAATTAATATTATTTCGAATATTCATTCGAGGGCTTATGACTCAGCTTATTATTTAATGAATATTATTTCGAATATTCATTCGAGGGCTTATGACTCAGCTTATTTTATTTATTGAATATTATTTGAATATTCATTTGAGGATCTATGACTCCGATTATTTGCTGAGATATATTCTTTATTTTATTAAAGAATAAGGGTCGATAATCAAACTCACTTTTGATTATTCAAATAAAGATAGTACTTTCGTATAGGTATATCTTTAGTTATTTAATATTCATTTCAAGTATAAGTTTTAAAACTTCTACTTCAATTATTTTTATAAAGATTATTCTTTATGGGAATATTATTTAAATAATAATATTCAGATATTTTCTAATATATTGGGACTGATTTATTTTGTTAAATCAGCATCACTCCAAACATTCTTAAAAATGTTTTACGAGTCTTCAAAATGATTTTTAAAAGTTATAGCGGGTCCCAAAACTCATTTTTATATTTAAGATCCTCCTTTCGAAAGGGATTTAAATACTCGCTCAAAACCTGAGGGATCCGGCTCTGTGGTGTGTTTTATATTCGCAACAAGTTTGTTGTTTTGATAAATGAATTGATTACTTACCCAACATTCGGGAAGTAAAATTCTTGGAACAAGTTAATCCATTAACAGGCATCGCCTGGGAAATATCGGTGAGTTCTCCTTTCCAACTAGATACGACTTCTTGGTGGAGCCGTATCAACAAGTTTCTACTTGGGGAAAGGGGGAACGAGCTTTATGTTTCAGAGTCATGGATTTCATCTGAACTAGGAGTGGCATAAGTGGTCGAGTGGCGCCGGCCCAGCCTTATTATATTGGCCCAAATGGCCTGGAAGTTCCGCTAAGGCGGTCCATTCCTTAGGAGTTCAGTGTTCGGTTGACAAGTAAATCCGACAGGTTCTCCTCTACATGTAGAAAATGGTGGGGTTGCACTACTACGACTGATCATCGTAAGTGGTCTTCCTGGCACGGTAAACTCCCGTAATGAGTTCATCATCCAATTGGATATTTCTGCAACACTACCCAGAGCACTTCGATAGAAAGGCTACGGTTGGGCGATTGTTGAGTGTTGGCAGGGTCAAGTTTTCAAAATGATGTTTGCATCAAATGAAGTATCTCATAACTTCATTTTATTTTGATGATATTTTAAAGGTTGAATCTATTCAAGTATTATCTTGTAGTCTCATCTATGTGATGAACTTTTGAACTAATTATAACTTGAACGGTGGTAGTTCAAGTAGTATTTGGAAAAGATATAAGTATATTGGAGTATCTTGTAACTTCATCTTTTAAACTTATATCTAGTAAATGATTATCTTATGCATGACAAAGATTTTCAGAAAAACGTTGAGACAAGGTTAGATATATGAGATCACCTTGCAACGGTATTTTTATACAATTATACACTGGAACTCTATGTGTATTATGCATGGAAGAGGACTTCCAATATTTTGAAAAGTATATATATATATATATATATATACTGAATATTTTGCGACTTCATCGCATTAAGATATCAACTTGGTTCATTTCTTCTTAACCAAGACTTTCTTGAGTACTATGAGAATGCTCATATATTGTAAGTTATTATAAATATTATTTTGGTGGGCTTGCTGCTCACCCTTGCTTTCTTCTTTCATCACACAACATCAGATAGGCAAGATGAACAGGACCAAGCTCCCAATTCGCGAGCGGATAGGAAACGTTCCGCAGTTTCCTATAGGCGTTGATGTCGCTGTAGCTGAGGTAGGAACTACCAATAGGCTAGGCTTTCAACTTTTGATGTATCAGATTATGTATATTTATGAATTGTAATAATGGCAAAGAAATGTAAATTTATTCAGAAAACCTTTTAAGTTGTATTGGCAGATAATTGTGGAATAAAATGACTTGTGATTATTTTTGGATGTTCATCTCTGAGACTATAACGTGTGGTGAGTCTGTTTATTGTGGGGTCACAGTACAGAGTAGTTGATTAATTATTAAGATTGGGTGTTATTAAGGGAAATGGAACTCGTGACAACCCGGATCCCCGACCCCGGATTTGGGGGTGTTACAGAAGTGGTATCAGAGCTAAGCGTTATAAACCTCAGAGATGATGTGACATTAAGATAATAACTAAGATAATAAGAACTATTGCCAAGTTCATAGTCGGGCTACCTAACGTAGTACTGACAGTTAAAACCTTTATGGGAACCCTTATAAATATCGTGATAGAAGCGTAGTTCGTTATCGTATATGGTAGCGGGACTCCGAACCCTGAGGTTGAGGAGTAACAGTGCGATGATGTTTTATTACTAATTGGAGATCGGATTGTGGATCCGATAGAGCGTCCTAACGCAGGACCGGATGATGTTGATATTGAGGATGTAGCGGTTGAGGATGTTGTCCTAGAAGGGATTGTTGCTGAGGAGGATCCCGTGAAGGATCCTGACAAGAATGAATAAAGGACCACTGAGGAATCGATGACCATGGTTAGGGAAACTACCAGAGGTAGGATTGGCCGGTCACTACCGGAGGTTCGTTCAAGTTTGTAAAGATAGTAGCCCCTTTAACGCGGCTTACTCGTAAGACTGAGAAGTTCAAATGGATAGAGAAATGCGAGAACAACTTTTAAGAACCGAAGCAAAGGTTGGTGACGTTCCCTATGTTGGCGTTGCCGGATGGAAAATGAGATTTTGTGAAGTGTAGTGACGCTTCGCATAAGGAATTAGGGTGTTTCTTATACAACACAGCAAGGTAATCGCGTACGCGTCAAGACAATTAAGGGAATATAAAATTCGATATCCCCACCCATGAGCTTGGGCTCATGGCAATTGTTTTGCCCTAAATATTGGAGGCACTACTTGTATGGAGAGAAGTGCGAGATTTACCTAAGCCATAAGTACTCTAGTACATTTTCCCATAAAAAGAGCTCAACATACGCCAGAGGAGGCGGTTAGAGCTAATCAAGAATTATGAGTGGGAGATTCTTTATCATTCGGGGAAAGCCAATGTGGTGGTTGATGCCCTTAGTAAAAAGGAGAGACTCAAGATAATAATGTCTTTGGGAGACTTTATAAGAGATTTTGAGAAATGGAAATAGAAGTGAAGGAAACCGGAGCCGGTACCGAAAAGCTGTTTGAGATTGCGATACAGCCCGAATTATTGGAAAAGAACAGATTGTGCCAGAAAAAGTGATGAATGAAGGGAGAGAGCCAACAAATAGATAAGAGATTAATACCGAGAAAGATGATAAGGAAATAATGAGGTATTCCTACAGAATTTGGGTTCCAAAAGTTCAAGAGCTTAAGGATGAGAACTTAGATGAGAGCCATAGTTTGAGGAATAAGATTTAGGGCAAACCCTGAATGTGATAGTCAGGGAGGTTGCCATCAAGAAATAAAGAACCCATAACATAATAGAGTGGAAAGCAAGGTTTTTAATGTATAAGATAACCCCGATTATGGGAGAAGGTTGGAACATTTCATACTAAGGAAACAGAAAGTCGAGTAAGGAAAGGAGACCCGAGACGGTACTCCTATACGACAATTTATGGACCTGTCTAGACAGAACTTAGACTATTATCCCCAACCACCACCTTGAGGAAACAATGCGGTAGGAAATTCTTTCAGGACCTTTAAGTCTCTAAGCTCTCAGAGTTCCAAGGAACAGGTTGACCTAGTCGAGGCAAGAGCCTGGCTAAAGGAAATAGAGGAATCATTTGAGATTCTGAATGATTGACGAATCACAAAAGACTGTTTTTGTCACTTACCCTCCTAAGAGAGAGACCACCCACTGGTGAAAGGCCAAGGAAGGCACGAAGCAAGAGATTATAATAAACTGATTTAAGTTCAGTCAATTGTTTTCGGGAAAGTAATTCCCAAAGATAAGGAGATAGTGTAAAAGCTTTGGAGCTAGAACAAAAGCGGATGAGTATGATGAATTATGAATCTAAGTTGTAAAAGTTATCAAGATTCGTTCTGAGGACACGAATCCAGAATGACGGGATATTTGAAATCAATGCTTATGTTGTGTTGGTTCATGAAATAATGATAAGAGAAAGGAAAATAAAAAGAAACTGAAAGTGGAAAGGAATATAAAGGCAATAGAGTTTGAGGAATGATAAGGAAGTTGGGTATGAGGAAACCCTAAAGACTCGTAGCAATAGAAATAGAAAAGTATGTAATCGTCAGGATGAGGGTGATTCACCATGAGTTAAATTGATGGTTGAAGGCATAAGAGATACATATATTTTATCCCCTGTAAGTTGGGAAGATTCGAGGAAACCTTGAGATAATTCGAAGGATAAATAATGAGACGCGGATAGACTGAGGAGACAAGAAAGTAAGAAATTAAGAAAATTGGATGAAGGAAGTGACCTTCAAGAATGTGAAGTGTAAGACCGGTGGCTTTATACCCAGAAAGGGAGACGCCAGGTATGAAAGATATCCCAACATTGAGGTGACTGTTGAGATAAACAACAAAAGTAAATAAGGAATTATTAAGAAGAAGTTCACGTTGAACACGACCAATATCTTCCAGAACATCCTTGTTATCGTTACCAAATTAGGCAAGAAAAGCGGATAACCGTTGTTATCTTTTGAAGGCCATATGGGTTGACCTCAGTTTGAATACAGATGTTATTGTGAAATTAGACATGTACTATCGAGGTGGGAATGATTGAATAAGACACCCTTATTAGGGATATATGACCTGATTTATCCATGGAAGGATGCATGTACCTTTTTAAAGGTAGGAAGTAAGGATAGAACATCGGTAACTTAAAATGAATCCTAGGGGAATGCATAAAGGTTGGCATTTCACCCTTAATAGGGATAGTATGAGTTTTGACAGTATGATTTGGAAAGGGTTAAGGTAACAACAACCTTTAAGGATCAGTGGAGAAATTTTTCAGAAGTATATAGACAATGATTCTGGTGTTAGGAAATGGTGTTTTGATATGCCCTGTATCTAGGGAATACAGGAGGAACGATTCAAGGATAAGCTTAGAGGTTTTACAAGGAAAAAGGTAATATTCAAAATTCTCAAGAATAAAAATGTTGATAAAGGAAATGTGACGTAATTATAATGATGCCAAGTGGGGCACGTGTTAAACCACGAGAAAGTATGTATCGAACCAGTAAAGGTCAAAATTGTTCAGGGCAATTAGTACTTAAGATAAAAGATGTTCTAATTACGATTGAGAGTCAGTCATGACAGTGATTAACCTCTAAAGACTGAGGCAATAACTTATGGAAAAATGGTGATTTTTTTTTACTCACCAAATTTTAAGGAAAACATCTTCACATAAGCAGTGATTGAAATGAGGTAGAAAATTTATTTGGAGGTGGTTAAAATGACATTGACTGTAAGGAAATTTTACTATCAGGAAAGGCCAAAGAGGTGGCCGACATTTTAAAGGTAAGAGGATAATTATAGGCGCTTGTGCCAAAGGAATACAGTGATGATGGTTAAAGCTATGCAGATTGTATTATGGTTTGGAAGATTGACATTCCTTCTGATGACTGTGCAATACCCAACCGTAATAGTAGTTGGTAAAGGTTTAATTCATGTAATCGCCATGAGCAGGCTATCTATCTCAGAAGGAACTACCCTGAGGATAATCCAGGACCATGTTTTTAAAAAAAAGGACTAAACGAACCTTTGAGTTAAATCTTCAATTGAAGGCATACGATTAAGAATGGTATTAACCTGCTATCGTTGCTTTGACTGAAACTCTTCTGCAATTTTATCTACTTCATGTCATGAAAGTACATCAAGTTCAGGAGTGTTCTTCATGAATCATGAACGGTGATCATGTTACACCCTTAGAAGAATTAGATACGAGATGTATGGACTCCGTATGGTTAGCTATTAAGACTTCATGGAAAATGAATGACTACAGTAGGTCAGTGGTGGACCATAGTAAGGCAGCAATGATTCTGCGAGTAATGAGCTGATTACAACCGTGAGAGTTGTATTGGAATGGGTGTTGAGATTGAGTACCACTAATCGGGTCATGGTAGTGTATAAGTTATCATTGATAGACTAATTAAGTAGAGTATCTACCTATTGAATATTTATTCTTTCATATCAATAGAGAGTCGTATTATTATACGAGGAAGGTTGCGGTGCAAGCATAGAATTCTAGTAACGATGATGTCTAGAATGAGATCCCAGGTTCGATTTTCGACATCGAGGGAGTTTCAAAGGTAATTGTGTATAAGCTCGAGGAAGAGCATGGGTCCATAGAATGATGGACGGAATAGCAAAAATATTTAAGCATGTGAAATGCGATGCGATAATACTTGATGTTGATATATATACACATATGTTTTGTTCTCCTATGACAAACCTCTATAATTCAGAGGTAGGTTCCAAGCCAGATATTTTGTTGCAGTATATTTTTTTCATATATACAATTCTCTTCAGTTTGTTCTTTTCTCTTCTTTTCATTTCATATAAACTGAGAAGAACAACCCTTCCAGAAGGGGAGGTATTGCCGAATGACTATCTATCTGTGTGATAGAAGCCGAGTAGGATACCAGCTATTGTTTAATTGCTTGTCAAGTACTAAAGGCTGGACACCTTCTGTACTAATTATGCAATGTAACAAGTGTTCATGATCATAGTGATCTCTCAATGAATTATTATACTTCTATATGATTGATCAAACTTTGGGAAATAGAAACAGCTGAAAAAGGAGTAATAAAGTTGTGGTAGTATTCGGAATGGAAACACATTCGTGATACTAAGGTTGGCGTGGTTATTAAAAGGTTATAGAACGCTAACGAGCAAAAGTATAACCAGTATAATATTAGGAACGGAAGGTAGTAGCGATTACGAACTGGAAAAGAATGGGTATTGAGAAGCAAATGCTCTAATGCTAAAAGCTATAATGAGAGTCTGTGCAATAGACTTGAAAGAATTTGGAATGATCACTTAACACGGATTAAGTTTTCTTACGACAATAGATCATATGTCATTATCGAGATGTCTCCTTATGAGATCCTTGGGGGAAGACAATGTCGATCTCCCTTATGTTAGGTTGAAGTTGTAGAGCACAAGATGCTCAGACCCGCAGTAGTCCAAAGGACCAAGGATATAATAGATCTAATCAGAGGACGGCTGGTGGTAGCCCAAGATGGACATAAGAAGTATGTTAATTTGACACGAAAGGACAAGGAATAGGAAGTAGGGGACCTAGTGCTGTTATAGGTATTCCCTTGGAAAAGATTGATGAGATTCGGAAAGAAAGGAAAGCTAAGTCCACAAATTGTTGGACCCTTAGATATATTAAGACGTTTTGGGAAGTTAGCATATGAGCTAGCCCTACCCCCGAACATGTAGCAAGTCATGACGTGTTCCACGTATCAATGTTAAGAAAGTGTAATTCGGATGCCAGATAAATAGGGGCATATGAGCGCATAGACATGCAACCCGACGTAACCTATATGGAGCAACCAGGAAGGGTTATAGAGTGAAAAGGAACAAGTGCTTAGGAGAAGGGCTATCAAACTAGGCAGAGTTTGGTGGTAGGACCACAATGTGGGAAAATTTACTCGAGAGTTAGAAAGTGCAATGCTAAGAGAGTATCCCTATTCATTTTCTATCTGATTCCGGGACGGAATCCTTTTAAAGAGGGGAGACTATAATAACCCCAATTTTTGGAAATTTTTGAAACCCTTATGAATAGTGATTTTGCAGATTATGCTGAATAAGAAAACTTTTTATGCCACGCTATGTAGGGGTTTTTATGTGGATACTCTGAGATTTTATTAGTACTCTATATGGTATATAAGTGTATGTAAAGATCGTCAGAATCCAATTTCGAACACTTTGATTTTTCCCGGAAATCCACTAGATACAGAAAGAATTGAGTATAAGGTAATAGGATAAAAAGGATTTAAATAAAAGGATTATAAGAAAGGATCATAAAAGGATTATAATGTATTGAGAAAGGTTAAGGAAACCCAAGTAATAAGATCCCGGGTATGATCGCTCAAACGAGAAACGAGAACAAAAGTTAAGCGAACCGTATAACAGATCAGCGGTCATTAGGCAAACAATTAGAAGCTAATCAAATAGATTAGAGGGGATGATGTCATCCAACCAATGAGAAGAGGGCAAGAAAGGGATGATGACATAGCAATATGACATAAGCATGACATAAGGGGAAGGAGGTGTGGTTGGTTTTTAGCCACACAATTTTTAAGGTTAATAAGGTAATTAACCAAAATCAAATAAAAAACAACCAACCAAAACAAATCAAAGCAAAAACACAAAAAACATTTCATCTTCTTCATCTTGCTCTTGTCCTTTCATCTTTTCCAAGGATAGAAAAATCAAAATCCTAGCTCCAAGCATTGTTAAATCACAAGGTAATTATCTAAGGTTCCTTGTACATAGATATGTATATCCTATAAGTTTAAGCTTCTAATTTCTTCACAATCTCTTCCAATAAATCAAGGAAGAAGATGGTGAATAGTAACCTTCAAGAAATAACTTTGGTTTTCTTGATTTTTTATGAAAGTTCAAGGTAGCTTAAGCATAGATCAAGGCTTCTTTAGGCTTCCTAGCTACTCACATCACTTCAAGGAAGGTATATCATCTCCAAACCCTAGATTTACATTGTATATTAGAATTATTTTGGTTGTTATGGTAATAAAGTAGCTTAATGCTTGTTGGTTTAAAGTTTGGGTTGGAATGCTGGTGAATGGAGTGTTGAAATCTTATGGTTTGGTTAAAGGATTTAAGTATAGTTAAATTCAAGTTTAAGAATAAGTATAATTGATTATAATGAGTTGATTTGGGGCTGTTGTAAAGTAATATGGATGGAGTTTTGATTGGGTTGTGAATTGGGGTTGATTGGTGGTTGTTTTGGAATGGTTTAAATTTGGGAAATCGCGTAAACATAGCCGTCGTAATGCCCGATTTACCGTAGACTGTTTTTGTTCTTAACATCAGAACCCTTGAACTCACTGCTAGGTTTTGACCATTGCCATGTTTAGATAGTTCATGTTACGAGCTTCGTTTTGATATGTGGTTCGTTGGATTCCGATGAACGGTTTAAGAGAAACGGCCATTTTAAGTAATGACATTTCGCGAACGAACCCTTACCCCTCGCCTTACTTTGAAACATAGGTTAAAGACCTTAAAGGACTAATTGAAATATGAAACATTTATGCAAGGTGTAATAGGCAGTTGGTAAGACACTCGCGAAGGAATCGCCTTAAAACTCGTAATGGTTAAATTATTAAAAATGGTGGAGCCGAGGGTACTCGAGTGACTTAAGAGAATCAGTAAGCGCAAAGCGAGCGTTAGAGTCTAAGTTGGTTAATGTATAGATTTACAAGTGACTTTAGTTTAATTCCAACTTACTTGTTGTTTATAGGTTACCAGACTCATCCCGAGCCATTGTAACCCCCAGTCGCTCAGGCAAGTTTTCTACCCGTTATACTGTTATTGTGATGTATATATGTATATGCATTATCTTGTGATAGATGCATGTTGGTTAATTAGCAAATTTTGCGATATATTGAAGCATGCTGATATGGCATATATATGCATGCCTGTTTCGTATTCTTGCCATATATATATGTTGGTTCAGTTGATAATACCTATGCTAGAGAATAGCGGTAATTTGCATATACCCTTAGTATAGGGACCCAAAGGTGAAAACATTTTCTAAAACCGGGAGTCGAGGATCCCGAGTAGATTATATATATATATTTATATATATATATATATGGATATAGTTTTCAAAACTATTAATCGAATAAGGTTTATTCGATAACTTTATTTTATTAATGAATATTATCTTGAATATTCATTCGAGGGCTTATGACTCCTTTTATTTTATTAATTGAATATTATTTGGATATTCATTTGAGGATGTATGACTCAGCTTATTATTTAATGAATATTATTTCGAATATTCATTCGAGGGCTTATGACTCAGCTTATTATTTAATGAATATTATTTCGAATATTCATTCGAGGGCTTATGACTCAGCTTATTTTATTTATTGAATATTCATTTGAATATTCATTTGAGGATCTATGACTCCGATTATTTGCTGAGATATATTCTTTATTTTATTAAAGAATAAGGGTCGATAATCAAACTCACTTTTGATTATTCAATTAAAGATAGTACTTTCGTATAGGTATATCTTTGGTTATTTAATATTCATTTCAAGTATAAGTTTTAAAACTTCTACTTCAATTAGTTTTATAAAGATTATTCTTTATGGGAGTATTATTTAAATAATAATATTCAGATATTTTCTAATATATTGGGACTGATTTATTTTGTTAAATCAGCATCACCCCAAACATTCTTAAAAATGTTTTGCGAGTCTTCAAAATGATTTTTAAAAGTTAGAGCGGATCCCAAAACTCATTTTTATATTTAAGATCCTCCTTTCGAAGGGGATTTAAATACTCGCTCAAAACCTGAGGGATCCGGCTCTGTGTTGTGTTTTATATTCGCAACAAGGTTGCTGTTTTGATAAATGAATTGATTACTTACCCAACACTCGGAAAGTAAAATTCTTGGAACAAGTTAATCCATTAACAGGCATCGCCTGGGAAATATCGGTGAGTTCTCCTTTCCAACTAGATACGACTTCTTGGTGGAGCCGTATCAAGAAGTTTCTACTTGGGGAAAGGGGGAACGAGCTTTACGTTTCAGAGTCATGATTTCATCTGAACTAGGAGTGGCGTAAGTGGTCGAGTGGCGCCGGCCCAGCCTTATTATATTGGCCCAAATGGCCTGGAAGTTCCGCTAAGGCGGTCCATTCCTTAGGAGTTCAGTGTTCGGTTGAAAAGTAAATCCGACAGGTTCTCCTCTACATGTAGAAAATGGTGGGGTTGCACTACTACGACTGATCATCGTAAGTGGTCTTCCTGGCGCGGCAAACTCCCGTAATGAGTTCATCATCCAATTGGATATTTCTGCAAAACTACCCAGAGCACTTCGATAGAAAGGCTACGGTTGGGCGATTGTTGAGTGTTGGCAGGGTCAAGTTTTCAAAATGATGTTTGCATCAAATGAAGTATCTCATAACTTCATTTTATTTTGATGATGTTTTAAAGGTTAAATCTATTCAAGTATTATCTTGTAGTCTCATCTATGTGATGAACTTTTGAACTAATTATAACTTGAACGATGGTAGTTCAAGTAGTATTTGGAAAAGATATAAGTATATTGGAGTATCTTGTAACTTCATCTTTTAAACTTGTATCTAGTAAATGATTATATTATGCATGACAAAGATTTTCAGAAAAATGTTGAGACAAGGTTAAATATATGAGATCACCTTGCAACGGTATTTTTATACAGTTATACACTGGAACTCTATGTGTATTATGCATGGAAGAGGACTTCCAATATTTTGAAAAGTATATATATATATATATATATATACTGAATATTTTGCGACTTCATCGCATTAAGATATCAACTTGGTTCATTTCTTCTTAACCAAGACTTTCTTGAGTACTATGAGAATGCTCATATATTATAAGTTATTATAAATATTATTTTGGTGGGCTTGCTGCTCACCCTTGCTTTCTTCTTTCATCACACAACATCAGATAGGCAAGATGAACAGGACCAAGCTCCCAATTCGCGAGCGGATAGGAAACGTTCCGCAGTTTCCTATTGGCATTGATGTCGCTGTAGCTGAGGTAGGAACTACCAATAGGCTATGATTTCAACTTTTGATGTATCAGATTATGTATATTTATGAATTGTAATAATGGCAAAGAAATGTAAATTTATTCAGAAAACCTTTTAAGGTGTATTGGCAGATAATTGTGGAATAAAATGACTTGTGATTATTTTTGGATGTTCATCTCTGAGACTATAACATGTGGTGTGTGTGTTTATTGTGGGGTCACAGTACAGAGTAGTTGATTAAATATTAAGATTGGGTGTTATTAAGGGAAATGGAACTCGTGACAACCCGGATCCCCGACCCCGGATTTGGGGGTGTTACAGATACCGGTGGAGTGCTTCACACTTGAGGAGCAACTGCTAAGGATCTCTGATCGTTGTCTCCGAATTATTTTTAAAGGTTAGATTCGATCCCTCGAATTTTTATTCATGATTTATATGCTTTTATTTGGATTTTGTATGTGTAAAAGTGTTTTGCCATGACCCCGCTGCGTTAAAAATCCAACAGCTAGGACTTTGGATTTACTTGCATAGAAATCTTCAAGTAAAGTTAAACTACTTGAAATAAATACTTAATGGTTCATGTCATTTTCATATACTACGGATATAGATTCGAAACCACTTGGTTCATGTATATCAAGGTGAATTAAAATACTCGCATCGTATATATGAACTAGTTATCACACACTTGTAGTGTAAATGAAAGAGGCAGGTTGAATCACTTGCCTTAAGAAAGGCTGGACTTGACTAGCATCACCTAGGTTTTCCCTAGGTGAGGCCAAGTGCCACCTCAGTTGCTTCTACCCCCACCCAGTCAATCAAGCCAACAGTGGAATGTAAGTCGTATGGCAAGAGGCATAGTGACCAATACAGAAAGGACATCCAATGTTTCAAATGTGATCAGAAAGGCCATTACGCGTCGGAGTGCAGTTCAGGGAATCCCGTAGTTACTTGCTTTAAGTGTGGTAAAGCTGGACATATTGCCAGAAATTGTAAGGTCATTACCCAAGGTAGCGTAGGAGGTAGTGCATTCCAAGGACCGGCAACCAGCACAACGAGAGCCAGAACCTTCAGGATGACCAAAAGATCCAATGCTCAGGACTCAGATGTAGTAGTAGGTACGCTTTCTCTTAATTCCGTACTTGTTAAAGTTTTATTTGATTCAGGAGCGTCTAAGTCCTTTGTATCAAAAGAATGTGTGAGTAAAATGGATATAATGTTGGAAGACTTAGCTAAACCCTTGACCATAGAATTGGCCAATCAAGATAGAGTTTCAGTGAGCCAATTTTGTCCTAAATGTCAATTAGAAATCCACAGGCATTCTTTCTCGGCAGACTTAATACCCTTCGAGTTAGGAGAATTCGATGTGATTCTAGGAATGGATTGGTTATCCCAGCATAAGGCAAATATTGATTGTAAGAAAAAGAAGATTGTGATGTATACATAAAATAATGTCACGATAAATTATCAAGGGCAGAAGCAAGAAAAGAAATTTCTATCGATATTGAAAGCAAGGAAACTGTTGAGACAAGGATGTGAAGCCCACTTAGCCCATTGTGTAGATACCGAGAAAGAGACACCTAATCTAGACGAGATTCTAATAGTAAGAGAATTTCCGGATTTTTTCCAGATGAGTTTCCAGGATTGCCACCAGATCGTGAGATCGAGTTTTTTATTTATTTAGTTCCTAGAGCAGAACCAGTTTCAAAGACTCCCTATCGCACGACCCCAATGGAAATGAAGGAACTAGCTACATAACTTTAGGAACTTCTAGATAAGGGAGTAGTTAGGCCAAGTGTATCCCCGTGGGTTACACCAGTGTTATTTTTTAAAAAGAAAGACGGAAGCATGAGATTGTGTATTGATTATCGGGAATTTAATAAGTTAACCATCAAGAATAATTATCTCCTACCCAGGATTGATGACTTGTTTGACCGACTTAAAGGAGAGTGCTATTTTTCGAAGATTGATTTAAGATCGGGCTATCATCAACTAAAGATCAAGTCTGAGGACATATCGAAGACCGTATTCAGAATGAGATATAGATATTATGAGTTATGGGTGATGTCGTTCGGATTGACCAATGCATCAGCAGCTTTTATGGATCTAATAAATCGGGTGTATAAGGAGTACTTGGATAAGTTTATTATTATATTTATTGATTACATCCTTATCTACTCGGAGACTATAGACGACCATGCTGAACATCTGAGAATTGCTATACAAAAGGTGAGAGAGAAGCAGTTGTACGCTAAGTTTTCAAAATGTGAATTTTGGTTGGATGAAGTTCAATTTATGGGTCATGTAGTAGGTAAAATGGTATCAAAGTGGATCCTGTGAAAATTGAGGCTGTATCCAGATGGGAACAACCAAAGACCCCGACAGAAGTTAGAAGTTTTCTTGGATTAACAGGTTATTACAAAAGATTTGTAAAAGATTATGCCAAGATTGTAACTCCATTGACCAAGCTGACCAGGAAGAATGAAAAGTTTATTTGGACTAAGAAATGCGAAGAGAGTTTCCAGGAGTTGAAGAAGAGGTTAGTGACATCACCAGTGCTAACAATGCCAGATGAAACGGGAAATTTCGTGATCTACAGTGATGCTTCTTTGAAAAGTTTAGGCTGTGTGTTAATGCAACATGATAAGGTTATTGCTTATACGTTTAGACAGTTAAAACCCCATGAGTAAAAGTATCCAGTGCATCATTTGGAATTAGCAGCAATAGTGTTCACATTGAAGCTGTGGAGACACTACTTTTACGGAGAAAAATACGAGATCTATACGGACCATAAAAGTTTAAAGTACATATTTACCCAGAAGGACTTGAATATGAGACAACGAAGATGGTCGGAGTTGATTAAAGATTATGATTGTTCTATTAACTACCATATGGGCAAAGCTAATGTAGTAGCAGATGCTTGAGCAGAAATGATAGATTGAATATGATTAGGATTGCTGAGGAACTAGCAAGGGAGTTGGAAAAGCTGGAAATTGACGTTCGAGTGCCAGAAGGTAATAAGGAGCAATTGTATGAAATCACTTTTCAGCCAGAATTGATGGAAAGAATTAGAAAGTGTCAAGAAGAAGTTATGAATCAATAATTGGATAGTTTGACTGGGGAAGAAGTTTGTACTCAAAAGGATAGAAAAGGTATGTTTAGGTTTCCTCGAGAATATGGATCCCCAATATGACTGAGCTGAAGAATGAAATTTTGCGAGAAGCTCATAATTCTAGGTTTTCTATTCACCCGGGAAGCACTAAGATGTATCAAGATTTGAAGAAGAACTTCTAGTGGCCAGGAATGAAGAAGTAAATTTTAAATTGGGTTAGCAAATGTCGTGTGTGCCAGACGGTAAAAGCAGAACATCAAAGGCCAAGTGGATTGTTGCAACCTTTAGAGATTCCCCAATGGAAATGGGAAGAGATTGTAATGGATTTCGTAGTTTGATTGCCAAAGACGAGATCCAATCATGATGACATCTAGGTAATCATCGACATATTAACAAAGTCAGCACATTTCCTCCCTATCAATGAGAGATATTCTTTGGAAAAATTAGTTTAAGTTGTATTTGGATAAAATTATAACCAAGCATGGAGTTCCTGTTTCCATTGTCTCAGATCGAGACCCAAGATTCAATTCAAGGTTTTGGACTAAGTTTCAAGAATGTCTAGGAACCAAGCTAAGTATGGGTACCGCCTATCATCCTCAGATAGATGGTCAGAGTGAGAGAACTATCCAGACGATATAAGATATGATAGGAGTTTGTGCTTTGGATTTTAAGGGAAACTGGGATGAATACTTACTTTAATTGATTTCTCGTACAACAATAGTTATCATGCCAGTATTGGAATGCCGCCTTATTAAGCCATGTATGGATGTAAGTGTAGATTGCCATTATATTGGGATGAAGTAGGAGAAAAGAAAGAGCTAGCACCTGAGCTAGTTCACCAGACCAAAGATGCAGTGGCATTGATTCAGAAAAGATTAGAGGCAGCAGAGGATAGACAGAAAAAGAATGCAGACTTGCATCGAAAGGATATGAATATAGAAATAGGATCTCTAGTATTTTTGAAAGTCTCACCTTGGAAAGAATTAGTTAGATTTGGACAGAGAGGCAAGCTAAGCCCTAGGTATATCGGGTCGTTTGAGGAATTGAGAAAGGTTGGTAAGGTTACCTCTAAATTGGCACTACCGTCGTAATTGCAGCATATCCATAATGTGTTCCATGTATCGATGCTGAAGAGGTATATCCATGATTCAAATCAAGTAATTGAGTATGAACCAATCAAGCTTCAACCAGATTTGTCCTACGTCGAACGACCAATCTAGATCCTAGATCGTAAAGAGCGAGTACTTATAAATAAGTCTATTCGTGCAGTTAAAGTACTTTGGAGCAATTCTTGAGTAGAAGAGTCTACTTGAGAGTTAGAGTCATATATGCTTCACAAATAACCTTATTTGTTTAATTAGTTAAGATTCTGAGGACAAAATCTTTTTAAGGGGGAAGTATATAACGACTCGTATATTTTTATATTATTTAAAAGTGTAATTTTGGATTAATTAATTAAATAAAATATATGTATTGTTCCTGTCAGCTGTGTGATGTTTTGTTGTTATTTATATGTGGTTATTAGTTTACAGAGAATATTTGTGTAATTATTATTGAGCCGTATTGTTTCTGTTTCACTTTTAAAAATAGTTTTATGGCAGAGTTATTCTCATAAATATTTGAATTGCCTCTAAAATTATAATTATGGATTTATAATTTCAATAATTATTTTTGGGATTTTATAAAATTTAGAAATCAATATTTCATTAATTATTTATCCTTAAATGATTTTCTGATTACATTTATTTGTAAATTTAGTATTTAATTCTAGGATACTTCAAAAATTACGAAACTCATATATTATTAAGTTTGGAATATTTCGAGAATTTTAAAATTATTTTGGAATTTTTTGGGATTAAATTCACTGGTACGTTGGTTCGTTAAATCATAAAATACGGGTCGGATGTGCGTTTAAGAATTTCATACTTAAATATGAAAATTTTATCTTATTAGTATTTAATTATTCTGGAAATTTTGATATGTAATTGGTAATTTTTTTTGACTCATTTTCACCGCCGCTTTGTTCAAGGGACGACATAAACGAGACTGAAAATCAGATTTTCTTATATATCAGAACACGTGTTTGCAAATTAGGAAGTCAGTAGCTACATGTTCAATTCCTGTACTTGGCTGCTACACCTGTAAAACAAATAAAATAAAAAAATATATACACCCAAAACCCCCCCTTTTTTGTTCATCTCTCCCGACCTCACTCTTTCGCTTTTCTGTATCTCTCAATTCCCCGTCCCTCTCGATCCCTCTATTACTCGTCTCTCATGTCTCCTTTCTCTCTCCTTTACTCTTCTCGCTATTCTCTTATTTCCCTTATTTTTTTCTTTCCTGTTCGGTGTTTCTCGCATCTGTTTTCCGTTGAGTTTCCGGTGTTGATTCCGGTTGCTTGTCCCATTTGATTCTGGTTTGGTCCTGTTGGTATATATATATAAGTATTTATATAAGTGTGTGTATAATTTGTGTGTGTGTGCAATCTGTGTGTGTGTGTGCGAGTATTAGTGTGTGTGTGTGTGTGTGTGTTTGTGCGCGTGACGCGCATGGGGTATAGCGGTCATGCTTCTGTGTTCCTGTGGTTCGGTTACTGTTGGTATTATAATTTGGAATTTTGGAATTTTTGCAGGGAATAATTGACTGATTTCGTGAAATAGATTATTTGTATGGGAAATGATTTTTAAATAATCGGTGAAATTTTTGCGTTGGAAACCAGGAATTTAATCGGGTACCCGTAAAATTTTGTCGCTGTCGGCGCTGAGGCGACGGTGGATGGTGATGATTTTTATCTGAGTCCTATATATATAAAACAAATAAAATGATTCGTATAAATTATTTTCGAAGCATAAATAAGTATTTATGTTATGAGTCATATCGAGACGTGAATTGTGGATTGTGATTTATTGGGAATTGACGTCGATTATATTTCGACGGGTAGTCCTATAAATAGAGGAGTCGCTGTCCAAATTTTCTGAAAATTATATTAATTACGAGAATACTAGTCGACCGTGTATATTTGCAAATAAATATTAAACGAACCATATTTGTTACGTGTATTATATAAATAAGTATAAGTACAAGTCGGGAATTGTTATCGTTCGGATAAAGTATTTAGCGAGGATATGTCAAGCATAACTGGTCATTTAACCTAGGATATTTAAATTCTGTAGGTTTAATTCGAAGGACTCAAGAGTTAAAGTCGGTTTAAAGTCGCGGTAGTGATGGTTGAAAAGCTTCGCAAGTCAAGTACCCCTGATCATTCTTTTATGATTCAGCATGTTATGAATAAACTGTTGTTTTATTCTCGTAGTGGAACATAACGTTTTAAGTTGCGTATTCCCCGTATTTGAATTTTTTTTTAAATAATGTTTTGGGGAAAGTAACTTCTGAAAATGCCTATCTCTAAATTTTGAATAAAATCTGAAAGGTTTTGGAAAGTGTACTGTGATATATTATTTTAACAAGAGATAGGTATAACTGATTTAGAAACTGGATAAAATGGATCAGATATTGGATGGTTGCGTAAGATGCCCGTAATGGCCCATCGGGTTTACGTAAGTGGCTAAGTCGGTTGTGCGCCTTATTTGAACCGCTTAGTACAGCGTGACAGAGACCTAGCTAGTCTCTGAGTTCCGGAACAGGTTTGTGGTGGGATAGATTGATCAGCTGTCCCTAGGATTTGTCCAATATATATATATATATATATATATATATATATATATATATATATGATTTTGGTTTTGTGGTTCCAGTAACGGAACAGGTGACTTTGTGGTTCCTGTAATGGAACAGTGGATTTAAAAATGAAAATAACATGCTAAAATTGGACTCTGGTAATTACACAACACATAACTAATGATGTGTTTTGCATAGCATGCTAGTTGTTGATATCCAATTTATACATGTTTTACTTGTTTTTGTAAAAGAGTTATGATTTATGTTCCTATAACTGTTTTTATAAACTGCTTTACTTGTTATTCATATAATGGTACTGTTGAGCAATTGATTGCCCACCCTTGCAGCTTGTTTTTTAAATATATATATATATATATATATATATATATATATATATATATATATTGCAGATGCCTAAAAGACCTATCAGACCCGGTCTAAACAGAGTTTCAGCCCCATCAGGAACCGTCTCCTCTGAGGTAGTTTGTATCAGAACATGCGGTATGATGAGTTGTTGTAATAAGTTAGAGTATCAGGCTTGTTGAATAAGTTAGTTATAGTTTTGTAAAGTTAGTTGTATCGGACCTTGGTTTTGGCGTCATGTTGGTATAATAATATTAAATTTGTAGTTTATATTTGTGGTTTGTTATATTTTAGTGACGTCAGCTCCTGACCCCGGGGTTGAGGCCGTCACATTTAGAACTTTGAATGTTCTTAATTAAATTTAGGAACTTTTGATCAATTGATTATGGGCTTGATTGAATGATATCAGCTTGTGGATCATCCAAAAACAAATCGATTCACGTGTTTAACTATTATGTTGGAGGTCTGTGTCGAGTGGCCTGATTTTTGAGCTCCTCGCCGGCGTTAATGGTGACGATCACCGAAAGCGGAGTATCAGGGATGGTTTTGATCCGTTAATGCTCTAGTATTATTGCTGTTATGATCAGGAATGGATTGATGTAAGGAATCATATTAAACGGTTTGTGATTTGCCACGAATTTGGCTCACCGAAAAACAATCCGTTCACGGGATTCTGGAAAAGGGAGGCGGTTGAACGAGTTCTTTGTGACCCGTTTGGTTAACCCGTTTGACCCGGTTTTGATCTTCTAAATACCTATTTCCAATTCTGAAATTCGTTTTTACATATTTTAATTTAAAAATTAATTTAAAATTATATTTTATTTCTAAAAATTCATTTTAAATTACAAAAATCAATATTTTATTTCTGAAAAATTATTTTTAATTTGAAAATAAATCTAAATTATTTAATTAATTAATTTTAGTTGAAAATTAATTATTTAATTAGTCAATTAATTTAAATATTAATTGATTTAATTAGTTATTAATTAATTTTAATTAATTATTTAATTAGATTTAATTATTTCTTTTCATTTAAAATTTTTGAAAAATAGTTTCGAGTTTTAAAATATTATTTTAAATTATTTTCATGGCTCAATAGTTATTATTAAATGATTTTAAAATCACATTCGAGTGTTCGAACCTTGTAATTAATTATAAAATGATTTGTTGATGCATTTTTAATTTCGAAAAGTGTTCAAAAATTCGTATTAAATAACAGGAAAATCATTTTAACCCCGAATCTTCTTTGAAAATTTATTTTGATCGAATATCTTACGTGCTATGTGCTATATGTGATCATATTGATGTATAATATGCCTGTATGTGCATTGTTTGACGGTTTTATTTGTAACTTTCAATTTGTAAGTCGGATTTGGGTGAAACGAAGGGCAGATAGAAACTTTTAACGAATCAAATGAGATGAGAATAGGTTTTAACAAATACTTGTAATGTATAATAGAGGAAGCGAGACGTAGAAAGGGAAAGCAAGTGGTCAGTGAATGAGAATCAATAAACGAGTACAAGTACAACGAAAGCGGATTAAGATAAGGCAAGTATTCTCAAACCTTCTTGTAATATATTGCAAGTATTCCTGAACTCTCTTGTGATATGTATTCAGAATAGTTCTATTTTATATTGCAAGTACATTGAATTACTTAATCCTAAACCCTGATTCTTGTTATTGATCTCGAGCTATAAGCCTTATTCTTTGTAAACCATTGATTGTTGAATTCCCAAATACGAACCACAAATATACGATACTACTCCATAAATATATATATTACATATAGATCCTTGATATGGAATTGCTTAACATACGAACATTCATACCTTGCATAACAGAAGACCAATCCTTCTAGCCCTTAAACCTTTGGTCTTCTACTTTCTGATTCTTTCCCTGGCTAGAAGCCAATCCTTATATTTACCTTGTTATAATTTCATGGTATTAAGAATCACCCTACACTTCGAGATAAATGTTGTTTATGATTCAGCTTATTGATTTATATTATTTATCATGTTGATATTATAGAATTGGATTATTTTTAAATATGGACCGGATTCGTGGTCGGACCAGATTCGTGGTCATGATAGGCCAATGTGTGCCTTGGATCCAGTATAAAGAGCAGAACTGTGAGCCTTGCTCGGGGTTAGAGCGTGACTGATCAGCAGCCTAACCTTGGTTTTTAAAATAAAAGTGAATATTCAATTCGGATCATTACTTATCAAGAAACTTGATTCCTTATATCATTTCAATTGATCATTGTTTAATCTTAGTGTTGTCATTATGGCTTGCTGAGCGAGTTAGCTCACTCATCCAAATCTATTTATGTTCTTTTCCAGTTAAAAAGGAAACTGGTGGTAGCGAGGATTCCTAGAAAAGTGTGCGAGCTAGGTTTCCAACTTAAAATGGAATAAACTAGCAGAGGATGTTTTTCTTAGTTTGAGTTGAAAGTTTGTAAGACTACTTTTATTTTCATTTGTAAGATAAATAAATTAGGATTTGGTACGTTTGTAATATAAATAAAGTTGTGGCTTGTTGGCATACTTTAACCTGTTGCGATTCATAGATTATGGTAAGTAGGGTCACTGCATATATATTATTTTCATAAACAGGTTTATATATGGTGTGTGTGTGTGTGTTATGGACCCCAAACTTCTGACCCGGGTTTGGAGGGCGCCACATGTTGGCTCCCGTACTTCTTATTTGGAAGAAATTTTACCAAACTTTAATGCCGAAGATGAAGTGGCACAGAGGTTGTGGAAGCCAAATGCTGATGATGAAGCTTCTATTCATTCTGATTCTAATGATGACATTGATGTTTCCAAAATTAATGTTGATTTACATTCTGATGAAAACCTGGATGAATTTCTTTTTCCGGCATATGATATGCTTGAGAAGGAGAGATAAAGGATATTAAATGCAAGAGCTGTTAAAACTTCTAAAACTTATGAAGATGAAGAATGGAATTCTAAATGGAAGGATTATACTTATCCTAGTTCCCTTCATAATGCCTCCAAACACTTACAAACACCTAAATCTCATATCAAAGATAATTATCTTCTTTCTCATCTAAAAGCTTCTTCCATGATGATGAAATCAATCCATTTTTCTCATACACAGACTCAAAACAAGATTGAATCAATTAAGGATTCTTTTGCTGAAGTGGAAGCTAAATAAGAATTTGAACTACAAAAGCAATTAAATCATATTATTCTTAGGCAAGAGAAGATGGAAAAAGTATCAGGGAAAGTTTGAATAAAAGATTGATGGTCTTAAACTACATTGGATCTTCATGTGATATTAAAGATTCTTTTGTTGACGATGATGTTAAAAAAGGGGAGAAATTAAAGGCTATCATATCTAAATGCTCACCTCATATGATATTTTATAATCACGATGACACTCAGGATGGAGGGAGTAAGGGAGGAAAATCACTTGGTAGGTACAAGGATGGTGGGATTGGCTCTAGTGGTACATCTAAATCCACTATCCAAGAAAGAGGTGGAAGTAAAAGTAGGAGAAATGGTTGAGATGGAAGAAGACAACAAGTCTTAAAGACTGTGAAGACAAAAGAATGGACTACTACAACTGTGATAACTACTGAAAGACAAATGTTGATAGTCACAGATGCGGATGATAAACAAACTGAAGGAATTATAGAAGCTGGTACTGAATCAAGTCAATTTGTACAAACACTGAAGGTTATAGATTTCGACTCTGAGGTGAGTAGAAGGATTTTTGAAAGAGAGAATCGTGGAGTTGATCTAGAACATGTGAGAATGAGGGAGGAAGAATTTGCCTTGTTAAAATCAGCAAATATCGGTGTTCCTAAAATTGAAGACAAAGACCTAAAGAGAAAGGAATAATCATCAAGGAAATCAGCTCAACTGAAAATACTGAAGGACCTGTTCTCAGGGCTCAAGCTATCTTAAATGTTGACATGAGTTATAAGGGTAAGGAGAAAATTGGAGAAAATCAACAGCTGTTAAACATCAAATACTAATAGATCCAATCTACTCAGTAAGTCAAGCTTATGATGATGCTGATGAAGGTAGTTATTGAAGAATAAGCCAATCAGTTTCACAAGAAAAGAAAAGAGATTCCTGGATCTGATTGGGCTTAAAATTTGGAAATCACTTCATTCACTGACACTGCTCAAGTTGAAGAAATAAATGTTGAAGCTCAACTAATCTCAACTGCTGATACTACTCATATTGAAGATAGAACTGTTCATGAAATAAAAGTTGATCATTCAATTCCTAATGAGGATCGAAATTCTGTTGAAGACAACTCTGATTTAAAAGATTCCACAAACCCTGATAACACTAATCTTTCAATAGATGATAAGAAGAAGTTATTGTCGAGTAGTAAGATACGAGCACCAAAAAGAGATACTTCTGAAGCCATACACAGAATTTTCAGTGGTAACTCACAAGCAAAAATGGCTGGCAAAAAAGGTGGTACGGGTCTTCCAAATGCTGACACATATACATGGAATGCTTTGATTCTTAGAGAGCCTGGAAACTTAACAGGGATTGGTGAAAATGTGAAGTTAAAAGATCTACACAATTGTATTTTTCCAAATTGTGCTTAATATGTTTGATATAAACAAGACAAATGAGAAGATGCTATATTTTCTTGAGTTAGGGACAATGTTGAGGATTTCATAAGAGCAGATGCAGGATAAACTCGAAGGGTTTTGAGCACATAAACTGTAACGCCCACCAGACCCGGGGTATAAGTCTGGGGGTTACTAGCTAATCACCAAACCTGTACAATTTGATTAACAATTAATAAAGAAATGAAATTAAACCCCTTTAACACTAACCAGGATCTTTTTAGGTTGAAGTATGAAAACCGGAACCACTAACTACTTTTATTACAAACCAACATTCAAAGTCTAACAAACTCTCTTTATTACAAACCATTGTCTAATTCATTTTAAGCTAAGTTCAACTTTTATTCAAACACACACACCTACTATCTATCAACACTCCACCTGCTCGGGCAACTCAAAGCTTTCTTCCTGGATTGGGATCAACACCTTGGGTATAAAAGGATCCCGAGGCTTGACTCGCTTCTTTACCACTCGAGTCCTGATTGGTTTCATATTCCTTCTTAACTGAAAACAATAAGGTGAATAACAACAATAGGGGTGAGCCAAAAGTTGCTCAACAAGTCCACAAACATATAAATAGTGTTAAAGCATTTTAAATGAATCCGCCATCCCAGGTATATCTGACAAGATATAACCTCACGAGAATAGAAAGAAGGCCATTACTGGCAAGTACAAATAAACTAAACTGGACACAAGTTCGCATCTATATTCTGCTGATCAGTCAGAATATAATGCAGATCCATATCTCAGTATATAGATCCAGTCGGGTACCCAGGCACTACGGCCCACGTCGAGGCACCAGTCATCCCGGTCCTCAGGATTAAGACACACTCAATCCCAAAATATCCTTATCCAGTCCATTGCTTAGCAACCGGGACAATCGGTATGCTTTGATATATTCCAAACACTAGAATATATCAATCTCCATGTGTTACCAACAGAATATGAATCAAGAATCCAAAGAAACGGAGAAATCAAGAATTGAAATGAAATATGAACAAAGGAATAGGGATTGTATATTAGTGATCAAGAACAATAATCAAGAGAATGTAAATGTGATAAATATTTGAATCAATATCACTATTCTGAAAGTAGAATAGAGGAAAAACTTGCCTTCTGCGCGACTTACTGCAATTGAATCACTTATGTCTATCACCTTGGACTATTACCGACTCAACTGGCCTGGCTGGCTTAGCTTCTATTGGAAAAACAGACTGGTTAAGTCATGTCGTACTTCATTTGCATCTTGAATCGACTTCAAACTGATCCTAACATCTACCCATGCGCTTATGACTGACTCATGTATTACATATAAGCAAGTAAGACTCGATTAACCACGTAATACACCTAAGCACATAAGCACATAATCATTTTTATGGTTAAAATAATTTTTAAAACCAAAATTGACTCGCTGATCGCTCAACTGATCGTTATCCGACTCATTTCCCATTTTTCCGGAATTTTTCGGACTCGTCTCGGCACGTAACTTGACTGATAATCAAACAAGTCACAAAATCAACTAACTTCTAAAAAAATTAAGCTTTGATATTATTTTTAATGAAAAGGATTCATTTTTCTTAGTTAACAGGCTTTCGTTTCACGCAAAACGCACTAACGGTTGAATTATTATTAATTAAATACTGATAATTCCATTTATTAATCATTATAAATAATTATTACTAATTTTTAAAACCCAAAAATAATTTTTAAATCATTATTTAAGAAAATCAGAATTAAAAATAATTTTTCTATAATTTTTGAAATTAAAATGAATTTATTATGATTTATTGAAAATTATTTGATTAATTATCAAAATAATTAATCACTTTTAAGTAATTAATAAGTAATAAATAAATAATAAATAATTAAGAAAATAATTCAATCTGATTTTTATAAAATAATTCAGAATTATTTATAATATAAATTAATTAATTAAATAATTAATTAATCAATTTACAAAATAAATAAAACTGATTTTTAAAATTAATAAAAATAAAAAGTAAAAATAATTTCCAGAAACATATGTCAGAAAACAGACATCTGACAAGGTGGATCAAAACAGGGTTCTGGAAACGGGTCAACCAGGTTGGATTCCGGGTCTGTGAAGAACACCACCGGAATCTGGGTTTAAACCCAGAATCCGGCGACTTCACCGGACTCCAGCGAGTCCAATTCCTGGCCAAACGGACACCGTTTGGTTCCGTTTTTGATCCCAAAACATCCCAAACTACTTCCCCAATCTGTTTCAGGCCAAAATCGACCAGAAACATCCCTGGATATCATTCTCCGATCAAAATCATCAAGAACTCCGGCCAAAAATCCAAATCACTCATTTGTACATAACATCAAACGTTATATAGTGCAAAATGAAGCTAAGAACATATACAATCAAAGCCCTAACATTACAAGAACCAAATATTCACAGAAATCATCGAGTTCTGTTTTGAAAATTCGACCTAAACCCTAGAAATCGTGAATCATTATCCAAGCATCGTTTGTTCAATTAAACACCATGAATCGACTGTAAATCATCTAACAAAGCTATATCAATCATCAAAACATCACAATAACCCCAGAATCAAAAAGCCCTAATTCGAACATAAACCCTAGAAATCAAAAATCAAAAACGATGCAATAAAACGTGAAATTGATGCAAGAAACAGAAAGAACGGATCAAAACCTTCGATTTGAGTACTTGAATCACACGATTTGATGCTGTAATCAGTGAGAAATCACGACTTGATTCTTCGACCCGAACCTGTTCTTCCCGACCCGATTTCAGAGAATTTTTGGTAATTTTGCAGATTTTAATGATTAATTATAATTAATTAAATAAAAATTAGGCTATTTATAGTAGTAAAAATAATACTCCTAATTAAAATTAAGGGGCTAATTATACATTAAATAAAAATATTGGGCCCTAATTTTTATAGTTTTTGAGTATTAAAATTTAATTTATAAATATTTTATATATGCAATATATATGCCAAAAATTCCCAAAAATTGTGAATAATGCAAAAATGCAAAGAAATAATATAAATGAAAGTCCTATAATTTTATAAAAATAAAAATGTGATTTTTGTGGGGTTTTTGACACCCAATGGGGCCCGGAAAAATCATTTTTTCGCAAAACGAGAAAATTTATAAATTATCTAGATGTTCAGAACAAGGCGATTGTAAAAGCCATTTTATGAAATGTTAGATATATTTGATAATGTCATGGCTAATATGTTTTATGTTTAGATTTCAGATCTTATTTGAACAGGACAAATCAGTACTTAACTGATCAGTACTTATACTGGACATCAGGACTTAAGAGATATCAGTACTTATGTTATCAGGAGATAAGCATCAGGAGATAGATATCAGAACTTAAGTGCTGAAGGACGATCAGATAAGGACAGCAGCTGATTAAAGTTAAGAAGATCAAGATAAACATAAGAAGAGATATGCATGAAGAAGGAATTCCATAAAGAATGGAATACTTGGAATAAAAGATATCTGATTGATATATATTAGGAAGCAGAATTATATTCCATATCAATTAGCGATTATCTTGTAACTGTGTAATATATAAACACAGACATAGGGTTTACACTATAAGTGTTATCATAATCGAGAATATTATTTACTGTAACCCTAGCAGCTCTCGTGATATTTTGTTCATCACTGAGAGATAACAGTTCCAGATTGTAACAGAGTTTATTGTTTCAATAAAGTTTGTTTTCTGTTACTTAAGTTCTTGAAGTTCGATTTGATTGTAATAAACACTGTATTCACCCCCTCTACAGTGAAAGTGTGACCTAACAAGTGGTATCAGAGCCTTCTGTAAACACACATACAGTTAAAGATCCAAACACAATCATGTCTGACACAGAAACTCCAACTAAGCCTACCAAAACTGAGGAATCATCAAAGACATCAATTCAGAGTCGATATGAGACTATCAGAGTTCCCATATTGAGACCATCTGAATATCCCATATGGAAGGTAAGGATGACCATGTTTCTGGAAGCAACAGATCCAGAATATCTTGATAGAATCAAGGAAGGGCCTCACAAACCTACCAAGCTCGCTGTTGTAGTTGCAGGTGAAGCAGCAATGACTGTACCAAAGGAAAAGAGTGATTACACTGCTGAAGATATAGCATCTATTGCTAAGGATGCCAAGGTACGACACTTACTGCATAGTGCCATTGATAATGTAATGTCAAACAGGGTAATCAACTGCAAGACTGCCAAGGAGATATGGGATACACTGGAGACAAGGTGTCAAGGAACTGAAACAGTTAATAAGAACAGGAAGACAATACTCACTCAAGAGTATGAACATTTTGACTCAAAATCTAATGAGTTATTGAATGATTTATATGATAGATTTGTCAAACTTTTGAATGATTTGTCATTGGTTGATAAAGAGTATGATCTTGAAGATACCAACCTAAAATTCCTGTTAGCTCTTCCTGAATGCTGGGATTTGAAGGCAACAACAATAAGAGACAACTACAATCTTGATGAAACAACTCTTGATGAAATCTATGGAATGCTCAAGACTCATGAACTTGAGATGGAACAAAGAAGCAAGAGGAAAGGAGGAAAGTCAAGGACAGTTGCTCTCAAGGCTGAAGAGGAATCCCCCAAAGCACCTTCCTCAAAGAAAGACAAGGGTAAAGCTCTTTTTATAAAGTCTGATACTGAGTCATCAAGTTCTGAGAGTGATGATGACTCAGATTCTGAAAGCTTGCCTGAGACTGATGCTGATGAGGAGATGATGAAGCTGTGTGCTCTTATGGTGAAAGGAATCACAAAGATTGCATACAGGAAGTTCTGGAAGGGAAAGAAGTTTTCCAGGAAAGGCATAAGTTCTGATAAGAAGAATTTCAGAAGATCTGAAGGAAGAGGAGGAAAGTCTGACAGAGGAGATTACACCAATGTTAAATGTTATAATTGTGGTGAGAAAGGCCACATATCTCCTGATTGTAAGAAGACCAAGAGTGACAAAGGCAAAGCTCTTGTCACAAAGCAGAAAAGCTGGACATACACCTCAGACTCTGAAAGTGAGGAGAACTATGCATTGATGGCAAATGCTGATAAATCAAGTTCTGAGAGCAGTTCTGAAGCTGCTGAAACAAAGGTACCTCAGACTACTTATGCTTTTCATACTGATGATATTAATGAGTTGAGAAGATATCTTAAAACCATGTTTGTTAGTTATAGAGATCAAACTTTAACATGTGAAAGATTAACTTCTGAAAATCTTGCTTTTAGGAAAAGAAATGATTTCTTAGAAAAAGAGTTAGTCATGTTCCATCAAACTCAGAAGGATAGAGATGATGCTTTTTATGTTAGGGATGAAGTGCTAAAAATGAATGAATCTCTAAAAACTGAGTTAGAAAAGGAGAGAGAGATTATTAGGACTTGGACTAACTCTGGCAAAACAACTCAAAATTTGCTAAGTAGTGGAAACTGGAAAGAGGGCTTAGGTTATGAAGAAATTAAAAATGAAAAAGGAACTGTAGAAATTAAGCCTGTTGATAAGCAAAAGCCGAAGTTAAAACCTGTTAAGTTTGTAACTGAAAAATTTGAAAATGAGAAATCAGAAGTTAAAAAGGAATTAGCTTCTGACAAACTAAAACAGGAAAAGACAGCTGAAGTTAACATAGGCTTAATGACAAAGAAGCAGCTTAAGCATAAGCTGAAAGATGTTAAGAATGCAAACAAGGTAAAATCACCTAGGAAAAACAGGAATGGAAAGGAAGGTGTGAATAAAATCAATAACTATAAATCTGTTTCTGATGCTCCTAGGAAAGCATGTCATAACTGTGGAAGTTCTAACCATCTGGCTTCTTTTTACAGGAAGAATAAGAATATTAACTCCTTATCTTCAAAATCAGGAGTTAAGAGTCAGTCTGTTAGATACAAACCACAAAATCCTTGTTTTCATTGTGGTAGTTTATGGCATTCCATTTATACTTGTAAGGAATATCATAGTTTGTACTATGATTATTATCAAATAAAACCTTCTTTAAAGAAAGTTTCTGTTGTTCCTTCTAGTGTAAGTTCTGATTCAAAGTCTGGTAGTATAAGTTCTGATAAGAAAACTGTTAACATAAAATCTGATGCTAAATCCGCTGCAAATGTTAACAAACCTAAAAAGGCCAAAGGATCCAAGCAAGTCTGGGTCCTTAAAACTAATAATTAGTGGTCTTTTTGATTGCAGGGCAACAGGAAAAATATTTTAGTTCTGGACAGTGGATGTTCAGGACATATGAATGGAAATAAGGCCCTGCTATCAGACTTTGTGGAGAAAGCTGGCCCAAGTGTTTCTTATGGAGATGGCAACATTGGAAAAACTTTGGGATATGGCAATATCAATCTTGGGAATGTCATCATTAAAGATGTAGCTCTGGTCTCAGGACTTAAACACAACTTACTGAGTATAAGTCAAATCTGTGACAGAGGTTATCATGTTGATTTCTTTGCAGAACATTGTGAAATAGTTAGTAAATCTAAAGGAAAAGTTGTTCTAAAGGGATTCAGGCGTGGTAACATTTATAAAGCTAAGCTTTCAACAAGTTCTGATGGTTCTGCAATCTGTTTAGTGAGTAGAGCCTCAATTGAAGAAAGCTGGAATTGGCACAAGAAACTCTCTCATTTAAACTTCAACAAGATAAATGAACTGATCAAGAAAGATCTTGTGAGAGGACTGCCAAAATCAGTGTTTGCTCCTGATGGTCTTTGTGATTCATGTCAGAAGGCCAAACAAAGAAAATCTTCATTCAAGAGCAAGACTGAATCATCAATTCTTGAGCCTTATTATCTACTTCATGTTGATCTATTTGGTCCAGTGAATGTCATGTCTATTGCAAAGAAGAAATATGCGTTGGTCATAGTAGATGAGTTCACCAGATACACATGGGTGTATTTCTTGCACACAAAAAATAAAACTGCATCTATCCTGATTGATCATGTCAAACATCTGGATAAATTGATCAAAGATTCTGTGAAAATTTTGAGGAGTGATAATGGCACTGAATTCAAGAATCTGATAATGGAAGAGTTCTGCAAAAATCATGGAATAAAGCAGGAATTTTCTGCTCCTGGAACTCCACAGCAAAATGGAGTTGTTGAAAGGAAGAATAGAACTCTCATTGAAGCTGCACGAACAATGCTTGAAGAAGCAAAGCTTCCAACCTATTTCTGGGCTGAAGCTGTGCAGACTGCTTGTTTTACTCAAAATGCAACACTCATTAACAAGCATGGAAAAACACCATATGAGATGGTGAAGAACAAGAAGCCAAATTTGAAATACTTTCATGTATTTGGATGTAAGTGTTTTGTTCTCAAGACTCATCCTGAACAGCTATCCAAGTTTGATCTAAAAGCTGATGAGGGAATCTTTGTTGGATATCCACTTTCCACAAAAGCCTTCAGAGTCTATAATTTGAGAACAAAAGTGGTCATGGAATCTATCAATGTCTCTTTTGATGACAAGAAGATCACTGGACTTGTAGATTGCATTGATCATGATCAGCTGAGATTTGAAAATGAAGATTCATATTCTGATACCTTAAGTCCTGACAGTCTAAGTCCTGATACTGTAAACTCTGATGGATTAAACTCTGATGTTATTGAAACTGTGGTGACTACGTCCAAGGAAGATGCACCAATGCAGGGGGAGCATACTCAAGATATTATCACATCTCAAGAAGCATCAGAACACACATCTGGCTCTTCAAGTTCTGATTCGTCAAGTTCTGATAAGCCAAGTACTGATAGTGTTGAAAATCTAAATGCTGAAGAATCCAACTCAGAGAGCATAGTTTCAGGGGGAGCATCAGAAAATGAAAACGAAGACAGCATGAATCATGGGGGAGCATCCAGTTCTAGAGAAAACCTTCCATCTGCACGGAAGTGGACAAAATCACATACACCTGATTTGATAATTGGAAATCCTGATGCAGGTGTCAGAACTAGAACAGGTACTTCTAATAAATGTCTTTACAATTCTTTTCTCTCTCAGTCTGAGCCAAAGAAAGTGGAAGAAGCTCTTCAAGATGCTGATTGGGTGCAAGCAATGCAGGAAGAGTTGAATGAATTTGAAAGAAACAAAGTCTGGACCTTAGTGCCAAGACCTAAGAATAGATCTATTGTTGGTACAAAATGGGTATTCAGAAACAAAACTGACAGTGATGGCATAATTGTAAGGAACAAGTCAAGGCTGGTTGCAAAAGGATATTCTCAATAGGAAGGAATTGACTATGATGAAACATTTGCACCAGTTGCTAGGTTAGAAGCCATAAGGATATTCATGGCTTATGCTGCTCACAAAAAGTTTACCGTCTTTCAAATGGATGTGAAAAGTGCTTTTCTCAATGGAGAATTGGAGGAGGAAGTATATGTTGAACAACCTCCAGGCTTTGTAGATTCCAAACATTCAGATTATGTCTACAGGCTTGATAAAGCACTTTATGGACTTAAGCAAGCTCCTAGAGCATGGTATGAGACTTTAGCTCAGTTTCTTCTGGAAAGTGGATTCAACAGAGGAACTATTGACAAAACACTATTCTATCTCAACCATGGCAAGGACTTACTTTTGGTCCAGATTTATGTTGATGATATTATCTTTGGGTCTCCAAATGACAAACTTTGCAAAAAGTTTGCCAAACTAATGCAGTCAAGATATCAGATGAGTATGATGGGAGAACTTAGTTATTTTCTGGGCCTTCAAGTCAAGCAGAGTGAAGAAGGAACTTTTATTTGTCAATCTAAGTACACCAGAAACTTGCTGAAGAAATTTGGAATGCAAGACTGTTCAAGTGCATCCACTCCCATGGCCACTGCAACAAAACTGGATAAGGATACTGGTAATTCAGTAGATATTACTGATTACAGAGGTATGATTGGCTCACTTCTCTATCTAACTGCTAGTAGACCAGATATCATGTTTGCTACCTGTCTTTGTGCAAGATTTCAAGCAGATCCAAGAGAACCTCACTTAACAGCTGTAAAAAGAATCTTTAAGTATCTTAAAGGAACAGCTGATCTAGGATTATGGTATCCTAGAGAATCAGATTTTAAATTAATAGGTTACTCAGATGCAGATTTTGCGGGTTGCAAAATTGACAGGAAAAGCACAAGTGGAAGCTGCCAATTTCTTGGAGGCAGATTGGTTTCTTGGTATAGCAAGAAACAAAAGTCAATTTCCACATCAACTGCAGAAGCAGAGTATATTGCTGCAGGAAGCTGCTGTGCACAGATTCTTTGGATGAAGAATCAGTTACTGGATTATGGGTTAACATATTTCAAAATCCCTATTTACTGTGATAATCAAAGTGCTATTGCTATGACAGGTAATCCAGTTCAACACTCTATGACAAAGCACATCAGCATCAGGTACCATTTCATCAGGGAACATGTGGATGAAGGTACAGTGGAATTGCATTTTGTTCCCACAGATCAACAAGTAGCAGATATCTTCACAAAACCACTGTGTGAAGCTACCTTTACAAGATTGGTAAATGAACTTGGAATGATTTCAGGTCCTTTCTCTAAATCTGCTTAAACTTGTTCTATGTTATCAGACTTTATGATCAGTATTTACAGAATTAATCTCTTTGTGTATTCTGTGCTTAATTGATAAATGTTTTTAAGTACTGACTGTTGTCTGATATATATCTCTTAACTCTAATAAGTGATATATCTGTTTAAGTAATCATTCAATCCTATGAGGATAATTGTGCTAGATACTGACCTACTAGTCTTCAATAAACAAATGATCCCATGAAAGAAGTAATTATTTCTGTGGAAATCTTATGACACAAGCAAATTCTGATACTTGAGCTTAGTTTAGTTTACTTTATTCATCTTATTACTAAGTCCCAAATTAGAATAATGCTACTCATCTGTTTAAGTTCTGATTCTAGTAAAACTGCTGAATGTACTAAGTGCTGATAAACCTCACTTATCAAAAGAAGAAGAAAAAGAATCAAAGAATAATATCAGGTACTCCTTTGAGATCTAGAGTAAAAATGTGAATGGGACGACCCAAGTGCATAGCTGGTATTAAGTAAATATGCATTAGAAAAGCAAAATATTTTCTTGGTGACTTTTCACACTCTATGATTACTGGAGAAATACTCTGATAATAGCATAAATTCTGATAAGCAGTCGTAACTCACTTACACTGAGAAGCCACTGTAAAATAGAATTTAAAAAGATGCATAAAATTAGCACAAAAACAGTTGAGGTGGACTCATGCATGAACTCATTTATCAGTAGGTTTCAGGATAATGACAGCTCTTTAGCAAAATTTTAATTATGACTTATTTCTAAGATGTACTGAAGTACATCAGACTTTACTCTTTATTAGTTATTTAGCTTAATGCACACACAAAACACTCCATATGAATGATGAAATTTTTGTGGTGGTCTATGTTCTTTTAGACAAACAGTCACTGTGTCACCTTGCACAAATTCTGAGGACACGTTCTAGTTATATGTTCTGATGATTAAGTTCTGAAGACTATAACTCAGAACTTGTATGAAAACTTACTAAGATAGATATTCCTTGTTCGAGTTAAGACATTATGTTCTGATGACTGTTAAGTTCTGGTATAGGTCTAAGTTCTGATTTTTCAGTCTAACCCTTTACTTGACTTATCTGTGAGTAAAATTTGGTAACAGTCTCAGATTAATTTAGAATATGATGAAGTGGAAGATTAATAGTCTATGGTTAGGACTAATGGCACTCGTCCTTGAACAGTTCACTCTTGTTACATGTGCACATTCCTTTTCAAATGACTGTTATTCTTTTTCAAGTCTAGGGAGACGAGGTAGACTTAACTCTATCTGTCAGCATTAAATATCTTCGCGTCTCTTGGCATTCTCTTGCCTATATAAACAGCCACTTCACATTAGCTTTTTCATTAATTTTTCTCACAATCTTAACTTCATATTCTTTTTCAAAAACATCATGGTCCGATTCAACATGTTTTTGAATTACCAAAATTTTCATATGGAGCTAAGCTGCGCCGACTGGCAGCAGGAGTGGCATGTAACTGCCATTCCTGAAGAGATATGGGGCTCTGTCCCACAGGCGCTGCTGAACCGACTTCTGTTCTTCGAGATGGACTACCAGCTTCATCTTGATCGATTGGAGGAGGAAAGGCGGGAAGCTATCCGTCGGCAAGAGCGAATCATTCGACTCGCTATCTTGTTTGTCGAAGATAGGAAGAGGAAGATGACTTAATCTCGTCTTCTTCCTGTTCTTCTTCATCCTCAGCTTTGTCAGGCTTCTTAGCTAGGACTAAGGCTGTTGATGTTAGATTTAGAAGCTTAGGACAAGATTGTAAAAGTTCTGATGTAATTTCAATTTCATCAATGTATTATTTTGATATATTAATGGAATTTGTTTTTGTCTTATGATCTTGTCTCTGAGAAATTTTGATACGCATTGATAAATCCTGATAAATATTCTGATGATCGTATAAATTGTGTCTGACTTTAAGTTCTGATAATGTTTTATCAGTACTTACTTAACTGATTGATATTACTCATTCTCACACACAGTTTTTTTTCAGAATATTGATATTGCAGAGTAAAATATTTGAATTAGTGGGAACGGTTTCAATTTTACATTAAACTGATTCACCTTGATTAATGGAATCTAGGTAAGTGGAACGGTTTTTTTTCCTTGAAAAACTGCAAGTGGGTGGTAACTATTCCTTATTTACCGTGCCCATTACTTTTTGCCTTCTCTATGTATAACAGGTGTCAAGGTATTTACCACTACTTTTCAATGCATGTCTGCCATGTGTCCTCAACGGTTACTTTTTGTGTATAAGTAAAAGAGAGCAAAGATTGTCAAATCTTTTATTTAACTTTATATTTTATCTCTCTCTTTACTTTTCAACTCTCTCATCTACTGACGCTTTTCTTTTAAGAGGCATTTTCTCAAACACATTACAGGTTACCGATTTCTTTCCAAACATAATGGCACCCAAGGACATTCTCTTTGATGGAGCAAAGTTTGTTCCTAATAACTTCTCTGCGATATTCAACACTACAGAGGCACCCTCTGAACTTCATTTCATTCAGGACTTTCTCACTAGTTCTGATATTGGGTTTGCTCTAACTGAGCCTACATCCATTTCTGGAGTTCAAGTACTGGAGTTTTGGAGGAGTGGAGTATATGACAATGGTGGTGCTCAAGGGTCCCCAAGTATAATATTTTCATCAGGGGAAGATGAGTATGTTGTGACTTTGTCTACAGTTAGATAGGCATTACAACTACCTGAGGACTGTGTTTATTCTACTGTTGATGACTCAGTTCTTCAACACATGATGGTTAGTCTGGGATATGAAGGAACATTGACCAAGCTTGGACAGTTGAAGAGATCTTTCATAAGGAGGGAATGGAGTTTCTTCTTTGATTGCATTACCAAAGCTTTCGCCAACAAATGTTTAAATTTTGATGCAATTCCCATATTCAGCCAACAAATCGGGTATGCACTTCTAAATCACACTGATTTTGATTATGCACGAGCAGTCTTAGGTTTTATTGGGGATAGGATGACAGAAGATCGCAATACTGTATATTTTGCAAGATTTTGTCAGCTTATTTATAGTTTTTGTTGTAATCAGCCCCAAAATTTTGGTGATCTAATTCCATCTTTCAGAATAGCTAAGAGAGCTTTTACTGATTTATTATCTTCTGATAATAAAAAGGCTGTGTTAAGACCCCTCTTAATACCTTTATCTGTCAAACAAGCCTTAATCACCTATGATCCTGTGAAGTACACTGCACTTTATCCTGAAGTTCAAACATCAGAACATGGTTCATCAGCACCTACCACCTCTACTCAGCCACCTCAAACCTCTCAACCATCTCTCAGAACATATCTCAAGTCCTATGTGAAGCCTACATCTTCTAAGTCAAAGAGAACAAAGACTGTTTCTCAAACACCTCAGAAGAAGAGGAGGATTACTTTGAGAGATGAATCAGATTCTGAGGAACAGATTCTTTCTTCAGAACCTGTGGTAAATGAAGCTGAGAAAGCAACTTCTCAGAAGGATTCTGATATTAGGGGTTCTAAGCTTCTCAAAAGGCTTAGACGAATGATTGTTCCTGAAATTCCAAAAGAATCCAAATCAAACAAGAAATACAAGAAACAGAGGGCACAAAGGCCAGTTTCAGATGATGAAGAGGAAGCAGCTAAGGAAGGGGATCAGGAATCTCTGATCTCACAAGAAAAAGAATTTGATCCAGTTACTTCTTCTCCATCCACTCCATCTCAGGAAACAGTATCTGACAAGGCTAATTCCCCTTCTGTGTCTCTTGGTAATCAAGGCACAAGTGCTGATAATGCTGATCAACACTTAGTTGTGCCTGGAGTAATTTTCTTAGAAGCTCCAACAGCAACAAATCTTTTGCCAACACCTGTTACTGATGATATTCAAACTCCGGAATTATCTAAGTCACCTTCTCTGCATCTAGACACTGATGATCAGACTTTAGGTGAGCATCAGGATATGGCTGTTGATCAGAACTTAGCATCAGATCAGCAATTAGAGGATGCTGAAGTCTCCATTGCTACTCACACTGCTATTATATCAGATGATACTGATTCTGTAAGTTCTGATGCTGCACATGCTGGAGATACTGGTGATGCTGCTCCAACTGCAGATACTGAAGCAGCAGGTCCTTCAGGACATATTCCTCTTTCTAAGTCTGAACTAGTAAAGCAGTTTGCTACAGCGGAACCACCAGTGCCTTGGAGTGAAACTCCTGCAGGTCAGGAGTGGACTAAGGAATGGAACTCAGTTTCATGTATTCCATCTGCGTTACATCTTACTGAGCACTTGACTAAAGCTGATGAAATGTTAAATTCTGATGATTTCAAAACCCAGCTTCGTGTCACTGCATTGAGTACTAAACATCTATAAGGTCTTCATTCAACCACTCATGCAGAAATACACCAGATTCAGGAGAACTTAATCAAGCAGGAACAAGTTTGGAAACTTGATAAGAAAAAGTTCTTTCAACCTTCTATTGACAGGATTGCTTATATTGAGAAGACTCAAGATCTTCAACAAGCACAGATTGATCAAATTCTGCAAAATCAAGATTCTCAGCAATCACAATTGACTGAAATCCAATCTTCAGTGGAATTGCTTATCTCTCTTCTACTTCCTGCTGATGCCAAAAAGGGGGAGAAAGTAATTAAGTCCAAATGCAAGGATGACAAGACACTGCAAGGAAAGGATGATTAAAAAGATGACCAAGGAAACTCTGGAATGGGTGGAGGTCATAGTCAAGGTAAAAGATTCTCATCAAGAAATGCTGAAATTGCAAGTCACAGGATAAGTTCTGATACTGGTAAAAGAATAAATTCTGATGAACTTCTAGATCTTGATGAAGAAATGTCAAGACAGTTATTTCTTCAAGAAAATCCAGGAATGGACTTGGAAAGTTTAAAGGAAGAAGAAGCTAGACTTAAATCAAAGAAAGCCACATCTAAATCTGAAGCTTCTGGTAAAAAGTCACTTCCAAAACTGAAAGGTATTATGATTAAAGAAAAGGCACAAACTGAAACAACATTTGCTAAATCACAACCAAAGATAGATCCAAGATCCAAGGGTAAAGAAAAGGTTGGTGAACCTGTTAAAGTTTATGTACCTCCTGAAGATGAAGAAATTACTGATGACAAAGATAATCTTGCTCTGACTTCAAGAAAAGTTCTTAAAACAACCTCTGACATGGCTCAAGTTGTTCAGAGTCAAGAAATTAAAAGTTCTGATATTCAAAAGAAGCAAGTAACCTCTGACACAGCTCAAGTTAACTTGATATCAGAAGGAAGATCAAAAACACTCCTACCAGGATTCACTAAAGCAAAATAAACTCAACCTTTGAAGACTACTGCAAGTCGTTTTGAAGCTAGAGTAGTTACTGGAAAGGAAGCAAGAGATAAAACTGGATTGGGAAGTGCTGATGAAAGAAGAGTACACAACACTACCAATGATCCAACTTCCTTGAGTGAACCAGGTATTGGAGCAACTCCTGAAAGATTGAATCAACTGGAATCTGTACAAATGGTTTACCATACCTACTTGAAGGAACACATCTTGTTGTATTTCATGACAGATGGTAGGGTATATCATATAAGACAAAATGCCATTCCATTGAAGTATTTTGAAGAATTGGAGCATGTATTATTCTTACTTCAAATGGATGACAGATTGATAGGGACTGCTGCAAACTATTTGAAAGAACAGATTCAGAGACAGAAAAGACTTTATTCTGTTAAGTCTGACAGCATATATGTTCCAAAGTACAGAAATCACAATGGTGGTATTGTTGATATGAAGCCTAATACTGCACAGATCAGAACATATCTTGGTATTAAGGGGCTTGAGTTTAATCTAGAGTCTGACAAAGCCTATGTCATAAGACTAGATCAGGAGTTGAGAAAAGCAAAGATTAATGATCTCAGAGCTGCAATATTTCAAACTGGTGAAGATACTGCAGAGCTTAAAGATGTCAAACGGAGAATGATTGATGAACTCAGATATGCTGAGAAATGTTTGTTGAAGAATTATCTCAGAACAACTCCTGACATCAGAGAGATCAGAAAATGATGAAGCCAAGTCGAAGATCTACAACTGCTTAAATTCTGATGTGTATACAGACTAAAGTTGTTATCAGAAGTTGAATTGGTAAAAGCTTTAAGGACTGTAAGTTGTAGTTATCTTGTCTAATTCTCATGCATTTGTACTTAATGTTTTTGACATCATCAAATATCTGTTAAACTTGTATATTTTGCTAATTTACAAGTTGGGGGAGATTGTTAGATATATTTGATAATGTCATGGCTAATATGTTTTATGTTTAGATTTCAGATCTTATTTGAACAGGACAAATCAGTACTTAACTGATCAGTACTTATACTGGACATCAGGACTTAAGAGATATCAGTACTTATGTTATCAGGAGATAAGCATCAGGAGATAGATATCAGAACTTAAGTGCTGAAGGACGATCAGATAAGGACAGCAGCTGATTAAAGTTAAGAAGATCAAGATAAACATAAGAAGAGATATGCATGAAGAAGGAATTCCATAAAGAATGGAATACTTGGAATAAAAGATATCTGATTGATATATATTAGGAAGCAGAATTATATTCCATATCAATTAGCGATTATCTTGTAACTGTGTAATATATAAACACAGACATAGGGTTTACACTATAAGTGTTATCATAATCGAGAATATTATTTACTGTAACCCTAGCAGCTCTCGTGATATTTTGTTCATCACTGAGAGATAACAGTTCCAGATTGTAACAGAGTTTATTGTTTCAATAAAGTTTGTTTTCTGTTACTTAAGTTCTTGAAGTTCGATTTGATTGTAATAAACACTGTATTCACCCCCTCTACAGTGAAAATGTGACCTAACATGAAAAATAAGGCCCATTACTTTATTTGAAATACTGGCTTTAAAATCATCGTTTGGGTCATAAAACGTTTGAAATAAAACCTATAAATGCATAATAAAATATCTGAAAAATACCTTAAAATACAGAAATGACATGGAATACACGTATCACGTAACAGTTAGGGTTTATCAGATAATCACACATAAATGACACATTAATTCACATATTTTATTATAATCATGATATAATATAAACGTAAAGTTCCCAGTCGTTACATCCTTCCCCACTTAAAAGGATTCTGTCCTCAGAATCTTCTATGAAAACAAATGAGGGTATTTCTCTAATATTTCACTTTCGAGTTCCCAGGTTGATTCTTCAACCATAGGATTTCTCCACAACACTTGCACTAAATATACAGACTTATTTATCAACACTTTCTCTCGCCAATCTAAAATTCTTACCGGCTGTTCTATAAAAGACAAATCAGGTTGGATTTCTATCAGCTCATACTTGATTACATGCCTAGAATCAGGATTATATCGCTTAAGCATGGACACGTGAAACACATTGTGAATATGCTGCATATGAGGCGGTAAAGCTAATTCGTATGCAACTTTTCCCACTTTCTTCAAAATTTCAAACGGTCCAACGTAACGTGGTTTCAATTTACCCTTATTGCTAAATCTGGTTAATCCTTTCCATGGCGATATTTTGAGTAGTACGTTTTCTCCTTCCTGATAGTCTATATCTTTCCTGGCTTGATCTGCATATTTGCGTTGCCTGTTTTGCGCTGCATCGAGTCATTTTCGAATGAGTTCAATCTTTTCTTTCATCTGTTGAATTAGTTCTGGACCCAAAATTTTGCGTTCTCCAACTTCATCCCAATATACTGGTGATCTGCATTTTCTCCCGTACAATGCTTCATACGGTGGCATTCCAATGCTGGCGCGATAACTGTTATTATAAGAAAATTCCACTAGGGGTAGATGTTCATCCCAACTGCCTTCAAAATCGATCGTACAAACTCGTAGCATGTCTTCAATCGTTTGGATAGTTCTTTCACTTTGCCCGTCGGTTTGCGGATGATAAGCGGTACTCATGTTCAATTTAGTTCCAAGACATTCTTGAAATTGTCTCCAAAATCTTGAGTTGAAACGAGGATCTCGATCAGACACGATAGATACTGGAACTCTATGTCGCACCACAATTTCTTTGAGATATATGTGCACTAGCTTGTCGAGTGAAAATCTTTCATTGATTGGTAGAAAATGTGCCGACTTCGTGAGTCTGTCAATGATTACCCATATCGCATCATGATTTGCCTTTGTCCTTGGTAGTCCTACCACAAAATCCATCGCTAGATATTCCCATTTCCATTCTGGAATGTCTAATGGTTGCAATAATCCACTCGGATGTAGATGTTTCGCTTTAACTCGCTGGCATGTGTAGCACTTACTTATCCATTCAGCTATTTCCTTCTTCATGTTCGGCCACCAGAAGTTTTCTTTCAGATCATGATACATTTTTGTACTTCCTGGATGAATGGAATACTTCGAATTGTGTGCATCTCACATTATTTCTTCTTTTAATTCTACTACATTAGGGATCCAGATTCTCGACGTAAAGCGTAAAATTCCTTCATTATCTTTCTGAGTTGTGATTTCTTCTCCCGTCAAGTCGTCATCTTGACTCATCACTTCATTTTGACAGCAGCGAATCTTTTCTAACAATTCCGGTTGGAAAGTCATAGTGTAGATAGCTTCTGCAGATTCATTGGGAATATGAATCTCAATTTCCAATTTGTCGAATTCCTTGATTAAGTCTTCACACGAAGTTAACCGATTCAATCTTTCTTTCCTACTCAGCGCATCTGCTACAACATTTGCTTTCCCTGCATGATAACTAATCGTGACTTCATAATCCTTTATCAATTCCAGCCATCGACGTTGTCGCATGTTCAGCTCCTTTTGCGTAAAGATATACTTTAGACTTTTATGATCTGTGTAAATTTCACTTTTTTCATCGTAGAGATAATGTCTCCAAAGCTTCAACGCAAATACGATCGCTGCCAATTCCAGATCATGAGTGCGATATTTTTGTTCATGAGGTTTAAGTTGTCTCGAAGCATATGCGATGACGTTACCGTGCTGCATCAGTACACATCCTAGCCCGTGATACGAAGCGTCGCTGGAAATGACGAAATTTCCTAGCTCGTCTGGCAATACAAGTACTGGTGCGGTTACTAACCGATTTTTCAGCTCTTAAAAACTTTCTTCACACTTATCACCCCATTCAAACTTTTCACTTTTTCGAGTTAACTTGGTCAGCGGCGTTGCTATTTTCGCAAAATCTTTGACAAACCTTCGATAATATCCTGCCAATCCCAAGAAACTTCGAACTTCTGTCGGCGTCCTTGGTCTTTCCCAATTTAACACAGCTTCAATCTTCGCTGGATCGACTTGGATGCCTTCTCTACTGATAATATGCCCTAGAAATTGTACTTCTCTTAACCAGAATTCACATTTCAAAAATTTTGCGTATAGTTGCTCTTTCCTCAGAATTTCCAAAGTTATTCTCAAGTGTTCTGCATGCTCTTCTTCTGACTTGGAGTAAATCAAGATGTCATCAATGAATACAATCATGAATTTATCCAAATATTTCTTGAATACTCTGTTCATCAAATCCATGAATGCTACTGGCGCGTTTGTCAGACCGAATGCCATTACAAAAACTCGTAATGCCCATATCTTGTACGAAACACAGTCTTTGGAATATCTTCAGCTTTAATCTTCAATTGATGATAGCCTGATCGCAAATCTATCTTTGAAAACCATGCTGCTCCTTTTAGCTGATCGAACAAATCGTCGATTCTCGGTAAGGGATACTTGTTCTTGATAGTGAGTTTATTCAATTCCCTATAGTCAATGCATAATCGCATGCTGTCGTCCTTCTTCTTCACAAATAACACTGGTGCACCCCATGGGGATACACTAGGTCGTATGATACCTCGGTCTAGAAGATCTTGCAGTTGCGTTGACAATTCCTTCATTTCGACTGGAGCCATCCGATATGGAGCTTTCGAAACTGGTTCTGTACCTGGTGCTAGATCAATTGTGAACTCAATTTCTCGATCTGGTGGTAACCCTGGAAGCTCATCTGGAAAGACGTCTGGAAACTCGCACACAATTGGAATGTCTTCTATTCTAGGACTTCCTCTTTCGGTATCTAACACGTAAGCTATGTATGCCTCACATCCTTGTCGAAGCAATCGTTTAGTCTGCATCATAGTAAGAAATTTCTTCTGCTATTTTTCGCCTTTGAATATTACTGTTGCATTCTCCGCAGTTCGCAATTTGACTCTCTTATTCGCGCAATCTATCTGAGCGTTATGACATGCTAACCAATCCATTCCCAAGATAATATCGAATTCTCCTAGCTTAAAAGGAATTAAATCTACCGAAAAATGATGTCCGGCTATTTCTATATCATACACAGGACATACTCGATCTACCAGAACTTGGTCATCATTCGCTAATTTTATAATTAACGTTTCGCCCAACCATTCGATTTCACAATGTAACTTACCAAGAAATTCTTCAGAAACAAATGAACGAGTAGCTCCAGAATCAATTAATACTTTTGAAATTACAGAATTCACCAAAAGTGTACCTGCAATAACACTCGGACTCTGCACCGCTTCTTTCATGGTCATGTTAAAAGTTCTTGCTTTGGGTTGATTAGGCGGCGGCGGAGGTAATGCTAACATTCTCGGAACACTGGCTGCCATAGCTGATCCTTTGCAATTTCTGGCGATATGCCCTTTCTTTCCACACTGGAAACAAGTCATCTCTGCTGTTCTACCTGTTGGACATTCGTTAGAATAATGCCCTTTCTGCTTACACCGATAACACTTTACATCCCTTTTGATACATACACCAGTATGCTTTCGATTACATGTCTTGCAGTACGGCACTGGAACTCTGACCATTCCCTGCTGACTGGAGGTTTGGAAACGATTACCTGCCTTCTGTGAACCTTGTCCTATCCTTTTAAAATTCAAATTTGCCCGGGCTTGGAATCCCGGCTTTCTGCTGGAGCGATCTTGGAAACTTCCCATGGTCGTAATCCTTCTTGAAACCTTTGAATTAGTTTTTCTTCAGTGTCAACCTGTTCTGGAACAAACCTAGCCAACTCAGTAAATTTGGCTTCATATTCTGCCACGGACATATTTCCCTGCTTCAGTTCTAGAAACTTAATCTGCATTTGATTCTTCACATAGCGAGGAAAATGCTTTTCTAAAAACAACTCTTTAAACCTATCCCATGCAATAACTTCTTCACCCTCTAAGGCCTTTTTAGATTCCCACCAATAATTCGCCTCTCATTTCAACAAGTAACTAGCAAAATCAGTCTTCTGGTCCTCACCTACCTTCACTAGTGTGAACGCTTTCTCTACTTCTTTTAACCAGGTGGTAGCTTTAATAGGATCAGTAGTCCCTTCAAACTCTGGAGGTTTAACTGACTAAAACTGCTTAAAAGTAACAACAGGTAATACTGGTGGTAATTGAAGCTCAGGACGAGGTGGCTGTTGTAACATTTGTTGTTGTGTCTGCTGTTGCTAATGCTGCATCTGCTGCTGCATCATTACCATCTGTTGTTGCATAAGATGGAACATTTGGTTCATGGTCTCATTAGTCTGATTTTCAGAATTGGTGTTAGAGGTCTCAGCCCTAGTCTTTCTTTTTGGTGCCATCTTCTTCTGATAATAAAACAGGTGATATTTATTTAACAGTTTAATAAACAATCGACAATATGTATGGAAAACAATTTATCCTGTATTCATAACATGGTTTATTTAAAGAAAACAGTTGCTGAGTGTACAGACTGGAAATGTAAACAGTTAAATAAAATATTTTTTTTTTCAACAGGAATTATAATATGAAAAACTGTAAAGTGAAAGTAAATGCTATAAAACTATAAAGACTGAAATTTAAATAAAAGAATTTGAAAAAGTTCATCTTATATATATGTGACACCAGCTTCAGGTGTAAATGCTTGATACAAAAAGTCTCAGGCTACTGGTCATCACTACGGCTACAAGTCACACTATCACTACAAGTTAAACTACTACTACAAGTTAAACTACTGATACACATATACACACTACTCACTAGGTTATACTATGCTGCCTCTATATACACATACACTCTGGAGTCACCGTCTCAAACCCTCTCAGAACCCAGGCGGAATACGCCTAAGCTCCTCTCTAAGTGCCTGGACCAAAGTCTGTGCCAAGCGAAAAACCCTGTAGAACTCTGCAAAAGAAGGAGGTCCATCATGAGTCAAATCATCCAGCTCTCAAGTAGCACTCATCAATACTGACTGTAATCACTGTCTCATATAATAATCCGGCTGTAGGGCCGCTAACGGTCCTCTGTCCCTCTGATCAAACAGATGCATAATCTCCCGACACTGTGCCCGCCAATACTCCACATCATCCCTCATAACTCTATACTCATGGTATGGTACCATATGCGGCTGCGCAACCTGACCTACTAACTCCTGAGAAGGAACCCTCGGAATACCTGCACCCTGCTGGGGTAAACCTAACTGTAGATCGACATCATGCTCTCCCATCCCCTCTACTGGAATCATCTGAACTATGTCCGACTCTGGGGCATGCACTGGTATAGGAGGTACCAATGGTGGTGGTGGTAACTCCTGCTCAATACCTAGTATAAACTGGTGCTCAATAGGTAAAGGAACCATCGGCTCGAAGAACTCAAATGGATCAAACATCTCTATGGGGTCATGCACTATCCCCTATACTGGTGGTACCGGCTCCTATGGCAATGGTGGTGGAGGTGGTAGAAGAGGAAACATATGCTCAGATACTGGAGGTATGGCTGGTGCTACTGGCCCAGTGACTGTCCTCTCGGAAGATGCAGAATAACCAGAAGATGCCATCTGATAATATACCAAAGAAAAGAAAAGGTCATTAACAATCCTAAGATTATTTCCCTATTCTAATCTGACCTAAATCCTAACACTATTCATCCTAATTTGACTATCCCTATCTTATGTGATCTCCTTATCCTATCTTAATCCTAATGTTCTTGTTTTCAGGGACCAAACCTACAGCTCTGATGCCAAACCTGTAACGCCCTCCAGACCCGGGGTATAAGTCTGGGGGTTACTATCTAATCACCAAACCTGTACAGTTTGATTAACAATTAATAAAGAAATGAAATTAAACCCCTTTAACACTAACCAGGATCTTTTTAGGTTGAAGTATGAAAAAAGGAACCACTAACTACTTTTATTAAAAACCAACATTCAAAGTCTCACAAACTCTCTTTATTACAAACCATTGTCTAATTCATTTTAAGCTAAGTTCAACTTTTATTCAAACACACACACCTACTATCTATCAACACTCCACCTACTCGGGCAACTCAAAGCTTTCTTCCTGGATTGGGATCAACACCTTGGGTATAAAAGGATCCCGAGGCTTGACTCGCTTCTTTACCACTCGAGTCCTGATTGGTTTCATATTCCTTCTTAACTGAAAACAATAAGGTGAATAACAACATAAGGGGTGAGCCAAAAGTTGCTCAACAAGTCCACAAACATATAAACAGTGTTAAAGCATTTTAAATGAATCCGCCATCCCAGGTATATCTGAAAAGATATAACCTCACGAGAATAGAAAGAAGGCCATTACTGGCGAGTACAAATAAACTAAACTGGACACAAGTTCGCATCTATATTCTGCTGATCAGTCAGAATATAATGCAGATCCATATCTCAGTATATAGATCCAGTCGGGTACCCAGGCACTACGGCCCACGTCGAGGCACCAGTCATCCCGGTCCTCAGGATTAAGACACACTCAATCCCAAAATATCCTTATCCAGTCCATCGCTTAGCAACCGGGACAATCGGTATGCTTTGATATATTCCAAACACTAGAATATATCAATCTCCATGTGTTACCAACAGAATATGAATCAAGAATCCAAAGAAACGGAGAAATCAAGAATTGAAATGAAATATGAACAAAGGAATAGGGATTGTATATTAGTGATCAAGAACAATAATCAAGAGAATGTAAATATGATAAATATTTGAATCAATATCACTATTTCGAAAGTAGAATAGAGGAAAAACTTGCCTTCTGCGCGACTTACTGCAATTGAATCACTTATGTCTATCACCTTGGACTATTACCGACTCAACTGGCCTGGCTAGCTTGGCTTCTGTTGGCAAAATAGACTGGTTAAGTCACGTCGTACTTCATTTGCATCTTGAATCGACTTTAAACTGATCCTAACATCTACCCATGCGCTTATGACTGACTCATGTATTACATATAAGCAAGTAAGACTCGATTAACCACGTAATACACCTAAGAACATAAGCACATAAGCACATAATCATTTTTATGGTTAAAATAATTTTTAAAACCAAAATCGACTCTTTGATCGCTCAACTGATCGTTATCTGACTCGTTTCCCATTTTTCCGGAATTTTTCGGACTCATCTCGGCACGTAACTTGACTGATAATCAAACAAGTCACAAAATCAACTAACTTCTAAAAAAATTAAGCTTCGATAATATTTTTAATGAAAATGATTCATTTTTCTAAGTTAACAGGCTTTCGTTTCACGCAAAACGGACTAACGGTTGAATTATTAATAATAAAATACTGATAATTCCATTTATTAATCATTATAAATAATTATTACTAATTTTTAAAACCCAAAAATAATTTTTAAATCATTATTTACGAAAATCAGAATTAAAAATAATTTTTCTATAATTTTTGAAATTAAAATGAATTTATTATGATTTATTGAAAATTATTTGATTAATTATCAAAATAATTAATCACTTTTAAGTAATTAATAAGTAATAAATAAATAATAAATAATTAAGAAAATAATTCAATCTGATTTTTAGAAAATAATTCAGAATTATTTATAATATAAATTAATTAATTAAATAATTAATTAATCAATTTACAAAATAAATAAAACTGATTTTTAAAATTAATAAAAATAAAAAGTAAAAATAATTTCCAGAAACATATGTCAGAAAACAGACATCTGACAAGGTGGATCAAAACCGGGTTCTGGAAACGGGTCAACCGGGTTGGATTACGGGTCTGTGAAGAACACCACTGGAATCTGGGTTTAAACCCAGAATCCAGCGACTTCACCGTAGGCCGGCGAGTCCAATTCCTGGCCAAACGGACACCGTTTGGTTCCGTTTTTGATCCCAAAACATCCCAAACTACTTCCCTAATCTGTTTCAGATATCATTCTCCGATCAAAATCATCAAGAACTCCGGCCAAAAATCCAAATCACTCATTTGTACATAACATCAAACGTTATATAGTGCAAAATGAAGCTAAGAACATATACAATCAAAGCCCTAACATTACAAGAACCAAATATTCACAGAAATCATCGAGTTGTGTTTTGAAAATTCGACCTAAACCCTAGAAATCGTGAATCATTATCCAAGCATCGTTTGTTCAATTAAACACCATGAATCGACTGTAAATCATCTAACAAAGCTATATCAATCATCAAAACATCACAATAACCCCAGAATCAAAAAGCCCTAATTCGAACATAAACCCTAGAAATCAAAAATCAAAAACGATGCAATAAAACGTGAAATTGATGCAAGAAACAGAAAGAACGGATCAAAACCTTCGATTTGAGTACTTGAATCACACGATTTGATGCTGTAATCAGTGAGAAATCACGACTTGATTCTTCGACCCGAACCTGTTCTTCCCGACCCGATTTCAGAGAATTTTTGGTAATTTTGCAGATTTTAATGATTAATTATAATTAATTAAATAAAAATTAGGCTATTTATAGTAGTAAAAATAATACTCCTAATTAAAATTAAGGGGCTAATTATACATTAAATAAAAATATTGGGCCCTAATTTTTATAGTTTTTGAGTATTAAAATTTAATTTATAAATATTTTATATATGCAATATATATGCCAAAAATTCCCAAAAATTGTGAATAATGCAAAAATGCAAAGAAATAATATAAATGAAAGTCCTATAATTTTATAAAAATAAAAATATGATTTTTGTGGGGTTTTTGACACCCAATGGGGCCCGGAAAAATCATTTTTTCGCAAAACGAGAAAATTTATAAATTATCTAGATGTTCAGAACAAGGCGATTGTAAAAGCCATTTGATGAAAAATATGGCCCATTATTTTATTTGAAATACTGGATTTAAAATTATCGTTTGGGTCATAAAACGTTTGAAATAAAACCTATAAATGCATAATAAAATATCTGAAAAATACCTTAAAATACAGAAATGACATGGAATACACGTATCACGTAAATGTTAGGGTTTATCAGATAATCACACATAAATGACATATTAATTCACATATTTTATTATAATCATGATATAATATAAACGTAAAGTTCTCAGTCATTACATAAACGCAACGGAAATAGTAATTTAAAACGTGAAAAACCAAAATTGGATCCATGCGAAAAACAAATATTTAATTAGTAGATCAGGTTGGTTACCTTAAGAAGCTTTACAAATTGGTTGAATAATGGAGATCCAATACTTGTTCAATCACCACGCATCCCGGTCTCACAATCTACGCTCTATCGGTATCCAAACGAATGCTTGAACTCAAAGATTGGATAACTACTAGCACAAACTCGTTTCTTCTTGCTCTCTCCATCTTCACTCTTGGTGGCTAGGGTTTTAGTAAAAGTCTTGTACACAAAATCAGCCACACAAGAGATATTATATAGAGAGTAGAAAAATAATTATAACTCTTAACTAATTAGGAGTTATTATTAATTCAAAATTTCTATTTGTATAATAATTAAGTCACATGAAATTATTTAACAACTGAATTTCATAACTGATATTAGTAAATTCAAATACCAATATTTATCTAATTATTTTTTTTGCCAGATTTATCTAATTAATTAAGTCATACTTAATTAATATTAAAAATAATTTAAATTACTTTAATTTAATTTAAATCCAATTTAAATTAAAAAAATCCTTCAAGCATTCTATGTGGGTGACCCTATAGGTTATTATTACGTTGGCAACGAATTTTAAATTTAATATAAAATCGTAAATAATGAGCGGCATCTAGTAATACATCATTGCTACCCAAGTAATAATAACTGAATCGGTGATCGATTAAACCTTTCGTGAATAATGTAAAATGTAATATAATCCCTTTAACCAAATATTATAGAGTAAACTATAGGCATGTTATGTGTCATCATCATCATAGTTTAATACAAGTTTCCTTGATCAGTGAGTAGACTATCATATCAAATCAACATTTGAACGTGGCCACCCATTTCATAGTTGTAATATCCGGGAAAATTATGTGAATATTTGTATTAAATAAATAAATATAATCTGTTTTATAAATTTAAAATGATTATTGCCATGATATCACGTGTTATACCTGATACTTGTGGCCCCGAAAGTACCATAAATTTTTTCGAATAATTTATATGTGTTTAAACTGCATTTATATGAATCGATCTACAATCTGGACTCGTATTTATTTGCGTTTTTATCGAGATACTCGTTTTATCTCGTTTTACGTGAGTTTGAATGTATTTTATGTGTTTTCGAGATTTTCTGTTAAATTAGGAATTGCTTCATTTTTTCAAAAATCAATGCACCGGGACCCCACCGGGACGTCAAAGCCCACAAAATTCACGTTTTTATTTTATAGAATTATTTGTATTTCAGATACCCATTATTTTTGCATTTTTGAATTATTTGCAATTTTTGGGGAATTTTGATATAAATTTTGTATTTAATTACTTTTAAAATTATTCCCCATAATTAGTATTTTTGGGCCTACTTATTTTAATTAGGGGATAAAAACACCCTTAATTAAATTTTGGGGATATAATTTTCTGTAAGTATAAGTAACATATTTACTTATATATTTCATTTTATTATTATTAAAAACATTTTTGAAGAACAAATATTGGGGGTATGATTTTGTTCTTTATACAAATCTGGTGATTTTGAGAGTGATTCTAATCCGTTTTGAAAGCTTGAATATCTGATTTGAAGCTCATGAAGAGCCCGTTCTTTTGGTACAACAATCATCAACAAAAGTGGGTTGTGTAATAATTTCGAATTTTTCAAATTTTTTATTTAAATTCATTTTTGGAGTTTGAATGGTTGTTTGATTGTTTGGTTGGTGGATTAACATTCCTGGGATTCTGATGACTGATTTGGTATATTAGTATGTTAGATTTGGTTCAGTTTTGATGAAACCCGAAGTTTTGTTTTTTCTTGATTTTTAAACGCAAATTTCTGAGTTTATGATGATTGGTTGATTGATGTAAGGTTATGAATAGATTGTAGGAGTGATTAGCTTCATTTTGGTATCGATTTCGTTAAGATTCGTTAGCAGATGATGATTGTCGATTAGTTCACCGGAATTTTCTTTTGTTTTGATCGAAGATTAAGTTCTTGTTTTGCCATGGTAATGTTAGGATCGTAATCGAGTTTGGATTGTGATTTAGAAAAGTTTGGCATTGAAAACAAGAGGATACCGTGCCAGTTTTGTTAGATTTGGGACGCCGGAAAACGACGTGACGTCGCCCGGATTTCTGGGTTTTCCAGAAACCGGCGACGAGCTCATCGTTTCCGGTCGTCTTCCCTGTGTGTTCCGCCGAGTTTCCCCCCTGCTCCGCCCTTGAATCCAAAATCCCTTCCCCCGTTTGCATAAAACTATTTCTGTTATTTTCTTTTTATTTTTGTTTCAAAATTTAATTCAAAAATCCTAAAAATCATTTCTTTTATTTTAGAAATCATTTACTTATTATTTTAAATTCCAAAAATTATGTACTTAATTATTTTAATTCCCAAAAATCATTTTCTTTTATTATTTTTAAAATCCAATTTGATTTAATTATTTATGATTTGTTTTTGTTAATTATTTATGAATTTAATTAATTGATTAAATCATTTAATCAATTGATTCAATTTATAAATAGTTAAATAAAATGTAAATTATTTATAATTAATTCAGATAATTCCTAAAAATTATTTTTAGGCTTTTAAAAATTATATTTTGGTTTTTAAAAATCAATTAATATTATTATTAATTCATTTATTCTATTTATTTCTTATTTTATTCATAATAATTAAGCCGTTCGCCGGTTTAATACGAAACAAACGCGTATAGACTCATAAAAATATTCTGCTTTCAATAAAAATACTTTGGAGACCTAGTTTCTTTTGTTTAACCAGGTCATCTGATTTGTGAATCATTCTGAGTCGATACCTGATTGATAAACACTGTTATGGACCTGATTTCAGTTCTGAACGTACTGAGACCTATCTTTTGACTATCTGATTTATATGTTACATGAAATATGTGATTACGTGTTACATGAATAACATGATTGTTAGGAATATGTTGTAAACTTGATGATAAGTTAACAAAACACCTTAGTAGATTTAACTTGGTGAATATTATAGCACTCGACGGATGATCATTTATAGTCCCAACGAATGAACTTTATAGTCCCGACGGATGACAAATCTATATCCCTCGAGTGAGCAACTTATGTAACAAATAAGTTTTGTAGCACATTTCTGCAAGCAACATTATGTAGATTCTGTAGGAGTATATGAGTCATGTCGACTACTAGTGGATATACAAAATAAGGGTAACTAATTATAAATATAAGATGTCTTGTAATTCTGTATAAATGAAATGGAGTCAAGTGACGTAAAAGACTCCCGACGAATGATCTACAAGACTCCTGACGGATGATCTACAAGAGTCCCGACGGATGGCAAGCATATTCCTGACGGATGATCAAATTCAAATAGTTGTTGACAGTGACAATACAGTCACATGCGTTGGGTGTTTGCAAAAGGAATATGGCAGCCTGTTAACAAGGAATTTGATAACAAAGAAGCATTACCATTTCCATGCAATTGTGAAGATATTCAAAGATACTGGAATAGAGTAGTGAAGTAGCATAAAGTTAGACTAGATATGTTTTGTTTTATTATCTTGTCTTATTGTCATGTAAACTTGGTGATATATAAACCAAGTGTAGCACGTAGAACAATTAACTAAGCAAGCCTATTTTTCAGAGAAACATATCAAGCTGCATTCTGTAAGCATTTCTCTATAGTTTAGTTATTCAAACTTGTAAGCAGCTGTGAGCTATTCAAAGCTTCACAGGGTTCTCATTTGATATATATATATATATATATATCTGGTGGATACTTTCAAATCCACCAGAAAGTTTTAAAAGCTTGTGTTTTTATTACTTAGTGTTTTAATTTCTATCATTCTTTTATTCCGCACCATTGCTAATCAAACACTGTTATATTTATCAAGTTGGAACTTTCTTTAAATTTGAAAAAATAGCCAGAATTACATTCAACCCCCCTTTTGTAATTCTTGTTTTATTGTTATGGAATAAGAATTGCTATCAGAGCAAGCTCTTGAAGAACAAATAGTATAAAGATCATAACAAACAACAAGATGAACAAAAAGGGTGTTGGAGTAAAGATTTCTTTTCTGGACAAAGACAACTATCACCACTGGAAGGTGAAGATGCACCTACATCTTCTTTCCCAAGATGAGGCATATGTGGACTGCATAGAGAGAGGTCCTCATGTACCAATGAGAGCTGCAACTGGCAATGAGCCATCTGTCCAAAACCTAGGCATGAATGGTCAGACCCTGATATTGTTCAATGGAGTTGATGGTGATATGTTTGATAACATCATTAACTGTAAAATAGCCAAAAAGGTTTGGGACATAATCCAGATTATCTGTGATGGTACTGAGCCAGTAAGGGAGAACAAGATGCAGCTACTGATTCAGCAATATGAGCATTTCCACTGTGAAGAAAGTGAGTCTCTCACTGATATTTTTAGTAGATTTCAAAATCTACTAAATGCTCTAAAGTTGCATGGAAGAGTCTATCAAACAAAATAATTTAACCTCAAGTTCCTTAGATCTCTTCCAAAAGAGTGGAAGCCAATGACAATCTCATTGAGAAATTCACAGGATTACAAGGAGTTCACCTTGGAGAGACTGAATGGCATCCTGAAAACCTATGAGCTTGAAATAGAGCAAGATGAGAGGCTGAAGAAAGGAAGGAAGAAAGGAGGGTCCATAGCACTGGTTGCTGAGTTAGAGAAGGAGAAAGAGATGAAGGTAGAAGCTGTTGAGTCTACATCAAAGGTCTGTGAAAGCAAGGGTAGAGGGTTGGTAGCTGAAAATGAAGATCACTTGAGCCAAGATAACATGGATGATATTGATGAACATCTAACATCTTTATCGAGAAGATTTGCCAAGCTTAAATTCAAGAAGAATTTTGGAGCAGCTAAGCCAAACAGAAACATGATTGATAAGTCAAAATTCAAGTGTTTCAAATGTGGCTTGGCTGGTCATTTTGCCAGTGAATGTAAAAGTCTGATTCCAGCAAAAAGAAGTTTGAGAATGTTGACTATAAACATAAATAATTTGAGTTGCTCAAACAAAAGGGAAGGGCTTTCATCATACAGGAGAATGATTGGGCTGCATATGGATTGGATGAAGATGAAGAAACAAGCTATGTCAATCTAGCCCTAATGGCCAAATCTGATGAAACAGAAACAAGTTCTTCAAGCAATCAGGTAATCACCACTAACCTAGAACACTTATCTAAAGTTGAGTGTAATGATGCAATAAATGACATGTCCACAGAATTATATCACCTGCGTGTTACACTTAAGTCCCTCACTAAAGAAAATGCTAAAATTAAAGAAACTAATTTGTTTTTAAGTGAGAGGAATAATGTGCTAGAGTCTCAGTTTATTGAATTTGAGAAATTGAGAATTGAGTGTAAGATTGCTAAGGATAAATTAACTGAGTCCTTGAAGAAAGAAGAGATTTTAAAGAAGCAGCTTGAACGAGAACAGGAAGTGATCAAGGCATGGAAATCATCTAGAGATGTCCATGCTCAAATCACTAAAGTTCAAGGTATTGAGTCCTTTTGTGATGCATCCTGAAATAAGAGTAAGGAGAAGCTTTAGTCTAATATGGTTGAAGAATTGCTTACAGATATGGACTCGACGGATGATAAAAATCATCCGTCGGATAATCAAAAGGATTATCCGTCGGCTGTGAGTAAACCAGTTAGCAAAGCTAAGCTAGCTAAGTTGAATGGGAAATATGGATCATTTTCTAAAAACTATATTCCAGGAGAATCAAGTTAAGTCAGGAAAGAAAAGAAAGTTAATGTTGGTCATCTGTCTATCAATCAATTGGATGACAGATTAGAAAAGATTGAGGTTAAAACAGAAGCTAAAAAGAAAAATAATAGAAATGGGAAAGTAGGAATTAACAAACATAACAACTACACACCTGATAAATATGCACGAAGAAAAATCTGTGTTAAGTGTGGTAGTGTTAATCATTTGTCTGTTAATTGTAAATAGTTTTCCATGCCTACTCCTATGTCTGCACCCTCTTCTTTTCCTAACATGACTACCATGCCTGCCATGCCTATGAATGTTATGTCTACTCAGAATATGAACGCACAATTTACTAATATGCCATTTACACCAAATACTTATTATATTGCATTTAGTATGCCTCAAATGCCATTTAGCATGCCTTACTGGAATAACATGTTTGCAAATATCATGCATTTTCCTGTTAATCAAAATGTGCATGATTATTCTGTTTTAATGACTGGTTTCAAGTGTAACAACCCAAATCTGGGGTCAAGATTTGGTGTCACGAAAATAATCTTTACATAAAACAAAAAAAATATTCAATTAACCCCTTGAATCCGGATCGTTTACAGGTTATGGTATGAAACAAGAATATAACCCTTTACAACTCACAATAACTAAATTACAAGTGTAGATACCTTTGAACTAATGCTCTTGTCACCTTCTTCTAACACCTTCAACCTCTCGCAGCGGAAATTTCTCTAACTCTTGTTGTCTATCAAAGCTATTCACTTTTATCCTTATATGTTTCTGGCAGAAATAAGAATTTACAAAGCAAGAGTGAGCCAAAAATGCCCAGCAAGTATATAATTTGAGTTTCAACATTAATATCAAAGAAAACTTCCGGACAAAATCTTAAAACAATTTTAAACCATTCTATTTATTTTGAGTGAGTGAGCGAATAAATGTTGGTTGTCACCAGCCTTTAACTAAAATCCAAAAATGATAAGTGATTCCCCGATTCATCTCCTGAATCAGGGTTTTGTCCGGTTTTGGGAATCATAAAATCATTCGAGAGAGAATGACGTTAATGGCGATCAACAATAAATTAGACTGGACACTAGTTCGCATCTCTATCCTGCTGATCAGTCAGGATACAGTGCAGATCTATACCTACCTGTATAGATCCAGTCGGGTCCCCAGGCACTACGGCCCATCTCAATGCACCGGTTATGTTTCGGTCCTTAGGATTAAGTAATACTTAATCCCCAAAATATCACTATCCAGCACGTGGAGTATTTTGATATCAAATTATTTTGAATTCAACACATCCCAATTCCGGGTTCGCAAATAACCCGAAAAAATGGGTATTTGCTCAAGAGAGCAATCGAATTACAGGAACAAGAATAAAAAGAACATGCATAATAAGAGTATCTGCAGTGAAATATAAAACATTTAACTATTCTGAACTTAGAATAGGAACGAATAAATATTTGAAGTATTTAAAAGAAAATCAGGAATGCTCGCAGTATTTAAAAGAAAAATCAAGAATACTTGCAGTATTTAAAAGAAAATTCCAGAATACTTGCCTCAATAAGCTTTAACCGCTATTTACTTTGGTTCGACTTTGATCGTTCGTCTTTATCGTCAAACTACTATCTTATTCTGGATATGATCCCAACATTCAGACCCTTCAGTTGGAACTTCGTTGATCTCGGCGTCTAATCACTAGATCGTTCCTAGTCCGATGTCAAATCTCGGGTCTTCCTTCTAAAATCTACAGGGTTGAAATACCCTAATCAAGATAACCGCTTAAGCTTAACATCAAATCGTTATCATATTCTACCCATACGATTTCATAACCGAATTCATATTTTTATGTATTATCGAAATACACATAGCAATTATGGTTTACATCTTCGAAAATTGGTTTGGTATTTAATTTCAGAAAATATATATATTTGTCATTTTGAAAATAGGGTAATCGATTATTCACGAAATATCTTGTCATGTCACGTAAATAGGTTTCATAAAATTCAATTATATCCTCATTCGACGTTACCGACAATTACAGGTTACGTTCCCGTATTTTCGGAATTAATTTCCCGAAAATCGGGCAGTGTCTCCTTTGTTTATCGGCCTGCCCGTCGAAACAATTCGACATCAATTCACAACAACAATCCAATGCAACATCCAATTCGGAATCTGTACACCAATCCCAATCACCGATACAATTCAGTTATAAATTATTTTTTTATTCATATTTTTATTCATATTTTATGTTTTTGTTCGTATTTTTATTTTATTCGTAGGTCTCAGATAAAAATCATCACCGTCCACCGTCGACTCACCGAAGTTCATCGTCGACGGCGGCAAAATTTTGCGGGTACCCGATAAATTTTCGGGTTTCCAACACAAAATTTTGCCGATTATTTTAAAATCATTCCCCCATGAATAATTAATATCACGAATATTATTCAAACAATTCCTGCAGAAAAAGGAAATAAAAATTTAAGATCACAATAATTAAATCCACTGCACAAACTTGGCCCAACAAGGCCCAACACAAGCCCAACAGAAAAGCCCAACAGATTAGCACAACAACCACACACACAGTCACGCGCTTACGCGCTGCGTTACAGGGGAAAGGGGTTGCCTCGCCGGAGTTAGGCCGGCGGCAACCGGAGCAGGAACAGGGGAGCCACACAAAACACACACCCGGACACACCACAACACAGGTACACACACAGATACACACATGAACACACACATATACTTACGTATATATACACACGCGGACAGGAACAACACAGAGTGAACCACACCGCCTGCCACCGGAGATAAGCAGCAGCGGCGGCGGCCGGAGCACAGGGGAAAAACGAGGCAACAGGGAGGAAGAAATATAGGCGAACAGAAGAAAAAGAACGAGAAGGAAGAGAAATTAGGAAGGAGAAATATCGAGTAAGGTCGGGAGAGGAGAGGAGAAACGAGGTCGAGGGAGAGAACGAAGAGAGAGACGGAGACAATTGACGTTTATCAGGAAAAGAGGAGATATAATTACCTCTTCTGATTATTTTGTTTTTATCACCACTTATTTATTTTCTTATAATGTCTGACCCATTTCCTCGCAATTTAACGAAATAGTTGCACGTCAAATTTTATCGAGAAAATTATAAATTATATATCACACTTTCCGGAATATTCAAAAGATATCAAAATAAATTTTTCATGATTTTTAAAACATTTCTAAATTTAATACTGATTTTATAATTTAATGAAGTCAGAAAATCATTTAAAATTAACTAATAAAATACTTTATACGAAATTAAGGTGATAATGTCTCTCCTTTTTAGAATATGGATTCTTATCGATATATAAAATGATTTGCGTATCGAAAATTTCACACCGAGACTCGTACAGGTCAAACCGTATCCCGGATCGAGAAAGTCAAAACATGAAAAGTGTTCAGAATTATCAGATTAGGTTAGGAAGGAGTTTTCGGAAGAATTTCGGGTTGTAAAAACGCAAAAACGATTGAAGTGGGACGATTTCTGATTCTAAAAAGTAATTTTATAATTATGTAAAAATAATCATTATTAATTCTATAAATCCTTATAAAATCATATAACATTTCAAAAATTACCAGAAAATACCAAAATTATTTAGATTTAATTCTGGATAATTAAAGATTAAAATATCTAAATTTTATCAGAAATAAACATCCAAATATTAATATTAAATATCAAATAATTCACCAAAATTCAAATAAAATCACATAATAAATATATATTGATAAAAATAATTACGTAATATTTCCCAGACGTTACATCCTTCCCTCCTTAAAAAGATTCTATTCTCAGAATCATGCTAAGGAACAAACCATGTTGTTTTCCAAGTATCTTTCTTATAATTTCTCAGTCCTCATCACTTTAATCACAATTCAACGACCTTTTACCGTCATCAAATCTATCAGTTGCTCATGCAATCTCTAACTCAATCTTTACTTCATACATTTGGAGTTAAATTACTCCTCGCAGTCATACGCACCAGAATGTCTTATGGACTCGTTATACTTGCGACAACAAGACCAACTCATTCACAATCGTTTTATCTATCTCACTATTTCAAAAGACTAACTTAATTTACACTAACCCTCTTTTCTCTCTAATTCTAATAGTTTGTGTTCATGAAATTTCTATTTTCACTGACTGTTCTACTTTACGTTTCATGTCTCCCTCTGTTCGGGTAGTCTGGCATATGATCAATTCCAATCGTATCCGAGAATCTTTAATCGGTCTCTTGCATTTTCTATTCGTCTGCACCCGATGTCCTGAGCTCATGACGTCTGATGCTTCGAAATGTTCTACATCTATTGAAAGGCTAAAAAGAAAAATTTCGGCAATTGCATCTACTCACCACTTGGTAGCATACTTCTATTTCTTTTCAATTACTATCAAGTAGATTCATCGAGCGAGAATCTGCTACTATCTACAAGGAAATATTAATTTTGGAACGGAATGAATCATAACTTTATTCAAAACTCGGTCTCTTGGTACTAATACTCATTTTGTTGTCATATCAAATTAGATATCAATACGAACTTTGATGCTCACAACGTCCCATACTAAAGTCAACATCAATCATCTGCATTAATACCACCTTTGATATCTAACAACAAATTAAGTATCAGCATAACCCAAAAGACGGATCAAAACCTATTCTTCAGTTCCTAACTTTTCCAATTCTTTTAACCATTTCACAACAATCCTAATGGTGTTCACTCTTTTCTTTCTATTTGAACATCTGTTCCCAAAAGGACCTTTCCAGTTTAGTATTTACCCACACACTGGAGCTCATAATCAATTATAACTAGAATTCATATCTTTGAAGCTGAGAATGCAGCTGTTATTTTCCAACTCTTCGCAAACATATCTTCAGGCGTTCAACTTGATCTTTCTCAGTCCTTGATTAACGAGGATGTTATCAATAAATACAATCGCACTATCCCAATACTCCTGGTACATTATATTCACTTAATCTTCAAACTTACAATTTCTAATAATCGACGCATAACCTCTTACCTCCATTCTTTATTTCTATGACCGCTTTTGTGCACAGCGCAAAATACTCTTTATTTCAATATTCTTTCATTCCACATTTTTGAAGTTTTCCTTCACTTATTAATTCATCCCTATTGAATTATACGATACAGGGCGTTTAACATCAGCTTGACTCCGTGCAGTAACTGACGAGAAATTTTTACCTCATTCCCCGAGGTAACCTTGGCAAATCATTCGCTCGAACCTCCGGGTCTTCACTTTTAATTTTAAAAAAATTCCGACATGAGATTCATTGCGACGTTCTTCTCCAGCAATTCACCATTAATACCTTTGTTTCATCATTCCTGCTTAAACGAATTCCTTGAATGAAATTCCCATCTTCAATTCTCGACATTTCACTTCATTCTCCAATCAATTCTGGCACAACTGACATTCATACCTTGCATATATCCTGGATTATTTTATATATATTTTTTTATCATTCTTTTGATTCCACTTCTTGTCTTGATTAGTTCTTCATTCTCATTATTTATTATCTCTTTTGAACATAACGAATTTCTTTTTCTTAATAATATTAATCTATTTATTATTGGATAGGTCACTTCTGGAGTTCACACTGGAATGAAGGCTTTTATTTATAATATTTAAATTTTTACTAACAGAATTATCGAACTTTATCGGTAGCTATTTTCTTAGCCTTGCTTAACTCATCACGGTTCGCGTATTTGACTTTCCCCCATTGATCAACATTCCTTTTTCCTGAGTTCACCTGTATACTTTATCAGTTTTTATCTTATATCGGATACTTGAATTTGCGAGTTTCCCAGTATTTCACATCATCTTTCCTTAAATCATAATTCGACATAGATGTACATTCACGTTCTTCAAGGAGTATTATTACAGATGGTGACGTTTCCTTGCTTTATTTTGGATTTTCAGTTCCTAAAAACGTTCTCTCCACTAGTTTATAGCAGCTTTCATTAATTCATCACTCGATATGGGTATACATCCAAGTTCTTCCTGGAATGCTATTGCAGATGATATAATCTCTTTACTTTATCTTGAACCTTCAGTTTTTAAAAATATTCTTCTTACTAGCGTGTACCAGTAACTTCCTGTTCCTCTTATTCATCGAAAAGAGCATATTCTCTGGATCAAACCTTGCACCTGATTACAGTAACATCATGCTAATTGAACTAAGCCTTCAATTTACGTTAACGCCATTATTTTTTCCAAATTTCTTATCGCTTTGATTTCAGATCTAGAAATCATGTTAAAGCTTGACTCAATCTAATTGGAATCGATCTTCATTTAACTAACCACTAGTTGGTAAAGTTAATCAATTAACTCCTTTAACTGATCACTTAAACCAAGTGCTGACTAGCTAATTGAAATCAAAGACCAATTATATAAAGTTGGTTTGGTCATAACAAATTTTTCAAGAACCGAGATCGCAATTATTTGGAGTACTAACAAGAACGACAATATACTTCTTTGTCCTTAACTATAGGGTAATTTCTGAAAATTTGGGCAGCACTTCCCCTACACCATTGACTACCGTCGGACTCAAGCCGACACCATCAATTAACCAAATCATCCATAATCATATCCACCCACTTTCATCAACCAAAATCATCAATTCCCACAATTCACCTTTGATCAGCAACTGACTGGCATAGCACATATCTTTTTAATTGAGATTGGGTCTGAAACCCACAATGATTAATATAACCATACCCTTCTCAGTCCATTCAGAATATTACGAATTGTTGTTAATGAACTTAAGGTTTGATTTCATGATTCTTTTAATTTATTTCTAAACATTATTAATCGGTTTATCTTTTAATAACTGCGCATGGTCTTTATTATTACCGTCACAATCAATCGTTAGATCATTATTTCTTGAAAAGTTTCACAGTCGAGTCACCATTCCTTCATCTCCACTTATGGCTTCGCATCGAACTTTCGTCACTGACCCGGGTATGAGCATTAAATTCACAATCACTTATTTACGCAAGTTAGAGAACTTCACAATTTCTTGAAGAACACGTTCGAAGTTTGGTTACATTCAAGATTTCACCCATCTTGAATTTTCACGACAAGTATCTTCCATCGACGAAGGGATGTTTCACGTAGTAATTGCATGTCTGAGTTATTGTTCAAAATTTCCTTGATCTTTGATCGTCGTCCCAATACTCGTTTGCTCCGTTTGACGCACACAACTTACTTCCTTATTTTGTAATCGATCTAATTATTACGGTTCACTAATGATTCATTTCGCGTCGAAATCCTCAGATTTGAAGTACATCACGTTAATGCAATCTACCATACGGATGGGATCCTCGTAACACGAACAACTGTCAGATTTGACGTCTTTTCCACGACCGCGTTGTCGGTGTATCCATTCTTCCTTGTTCGCAAATGTCCCCCATTTATCGGCTTGCAATCATATTATCCTTCGACACGTACTTCTACCTGTCGCACGAGATTATTCTATTTCTTTTGTAATCATCAGAGAACAGACTCGATGCAAGAGGAGAGTTTGTGAACATGATTTTGATTGAAAAGCTGGATAAGGAATAACAATGCAGCAACCGATTGGAAGAATTTGTAAATCAGAAAATTGAAGGAAGAAAAATGAGTGAAGAAATAGACAACCATATTCGTACTCAAGATGGCCAGTCTTTCATACTATATGGCATACAGCACATGATTAGGTGGCGTCCCACTCGACTCTCCGTTATTTCAACAAAGCGTCATATCACAACACTGTTGTCTCAATCTGGAATCAAGAATTTGAGAAGAGAAACAATTCAGAAGGAATACAAGAATTTTCCTTTCGTTTTCATCTCCTATTATTTATCAACAGAAGAGCTCATACGTATTCACGGATCAAAATAAACATATGTTGCCATATTAAAGGAGAGAATGTTAGTGCTGATCACCTTCCACGCTTCACCTACGTCTGCCTTCAAAATCGTTCGAGTACGGGTTCACAGTTAAAGTCACATCATTGCTTCGGAATGCTGTCTGGTAATGCCTTACATCAAATATTTTAATGATGCATCCTTACGAAATTTATAATTATTACGTTCGATTTTCTCTGTCGCGTAAAATAACAGTCGATTCCGCAACGTCTCAACTCCGTCGATAGGAATACTATTTTTCTCCAATCATCTGGAAGATTCTTCTATTTCCTTCAATCATCCGTTGTCCGCTCAAATTATGAATCTCGTTAAATTTTAACAGTTTCACGAATTAGGTAAATAATGTTTTAACATGTTGATTTAATCATTAATATTTTTAAATAAAATTTATGTTCATCTTTCACGTAAAACTTTAAACTTTCTTCTTACTAGCGGGTCTACTTGGTCCTCCGAGTCTAATTTCATTCTTCTTTTTAGGTCATTTCCTGTTTATAAAAACAAGAACATAAATAGTAATTCGACAACCAATTTGTAAAACTTATTTCATGCCAAAAATCTTCTGAAAGTTGATTAAGAAAATCTTTTCCAAAATCTCATTTTAAAGTTTTGGAAATCAAATATTTGGTCGTCATTACTATATAAGTTACTTGCTATTTTTATGATTTACCCATGAACTGTCTAATTAAAAGAATGCCCCACATAAGGGTCTCTTCACTTTGGTACCTCTTCCACTTTTCCTTGGATTCTTCTCACACTTATTGATTGACGAAACTTCATTTACCGTCGTAAAACATTTTATTCGCAATTCTACCGCAATGCCGACATCTGGTAATATCTTTGACATTCTTGTCATCGTCCTTGACATTATGCTTACAACTACGCATGCGATTTGACGTTCTGTCTGTAGCTAGGGTCGCACCTTTTTGCTAGACTTACCTATATCTAGGAAGGTAGATATCATTCCTCACGCAGCTCCCGGTAAGTGATAAGAATCTTCTCGCAACGGTGGTGCCTTCGAAATGCGCAACGTTAGTTCTTCATCAGCTTCCATCAACTGGTTGCCTTTGACGTGGAACTCATCCTAATACTTAGGTCAACTCATACTAAAGCTCACTTAGCATCTCTTTCACAAGTGCTCACAAGAATCGATCGCATATTCTTCAAACCCACGTGAAAAGTAGGGTAACATACCCCGTCTCCATCGATCTGTCGATTCCTTATTACTGTATGATCTGAGAACTCAATATACCTATAATGTTGTGATATTCGCCTTAAACTTCCTCAACGATCCTATCTTAGCAACTCCATCTCGGATCTACTAACCCTAATTCGCACTCAACTCAATTTATCCTGAATATGCCTAGGGTCTTTCCTATCTTGTACGACCTAGCATTCATATCTTACTCTCACCCATTCTCATTTCAGTGACCAATAACTTGCAGCTCTGATACCAACTTGTAACAACCCAAATCTGGGGTCAAGATTTGGTGTCACGAAAACAATCTTTACATAAAACAAAAAAAATATTAAACTAACCCCTTGAATCCGGATCATTTATAGGTTATGGAATGAAACAAGAATCTAACCCTTTACAACTCACAATAACTAAATTACAAGTGTAGATACCTTTGAACTAATGCTCTTGTCACCTTCTTCTAACATCTTCAACCTCTCGCAGCGGAATTTCTCTAACTCCTGTTGTCTATCAAAGCTATTCACTTTTATCCTTATCTGTTTCTGGCAGAAATAAGAATTTACAAAGCAAGAGTGAGCCAAAAATGCCCAGCAAGTATATAATTTGAGTTTCAACATTAATATCAAAGAAAACTTTCGGACAAAATCTTAAAACAATTTTAAACCATTCTATTTATTTTGAGTGAGTGAGCGAATAAACGTTGGCTGTCACCAGCCTTTAACTAAAATCCAAAAATGACAAGTGATTCCCCGTTTCATCTCCTGAATCAGGGTTTTGTTCGGTTTTGGGAATCATAAAATCATTCGAGAGAGAATGACGTTAATGGCGATAAACAATAAATTAGACTAGACACTAGTTCAAATCTCTATCCTGCTGATCAGTCAGGATACAGTGCAAATCTATACCTACCTGTATAGATCCAGTCGGGTCCCCAGTCACTACGGCCCATCTCAAGGCACCGGTTATGTTTCGGTCCTTAGGATTAAGTAATACTTAATCCCCAAAGTATCACTATCCAGCCCGTGGAGTATTTTGATATCAAATTATTTTGAATTCAACACATCCCAATTCAGGGTTCGCAAATAACCCGAAAGAATGGGTATTTGCTCAAGAGAGCAATCGAATTGCAGGAACAAGAATAAAAAGAACATGCATAATAAGAGTAATTACAGCGAAATATAAAACATTTAACTATTCAGAACTTAGAATATTAACGAATAAATATTTGCAGTATTTAAAAGAAAATCAGGAATGCTCGCAGTATTTAAAAGAAAAATCAAGAATACTTGTAGTATTTAAAAGAAAAATCGAAAATACTTGCCTCAATAAGCTTTAACCGCTATTGACTTTGGTTCGACTTTGATCATTCGGCTTTATCGTCAAACTACTATCCTATTCTGGATACAATTCCAATATTCAGACCTTTCAGTTGGAACTTCATTGATCTCGGCGTCTAATCACTAGATCGTTCCTAGTCCGATGTCAAATCTCGAGTCTTCCGTCTAAAACCTACAGGGTTGAAATACCCTAATTCAGATAATCGCTTAAACTTAACGTCAAATCGTTATCCTATTCTACCCATACGATTTCATAACCGAATTCAGATTTATATGTATTATCGAAATACACATAGCAATTATGGTTCACATCTTCGAAAATCGGTTTGGTATTTCATTTCGGAAAATACGTATATATGTCGTTTTGAAAAATAGGGTAATTGATTATTCACGAAATATCTTATCATGTCACGTAAATAGGTTTCATAAAGTACAATTATATCCTCGTTCGACGTTACCGAAAATTACAAGTTATGTTCCCATATTTTCGGAATTAATTTCCCGAAAATCGGGCAGCGTCTCCTTTGTTTATCGGCCTGCCCGTCGAAATAATTCGACGTCAATTCACAACCACAATCCAATGCAACATCCAATTCGGAATCTGTACACCAATCCCAATTACCGATACAATTCAGTTATTAATTATATTTTTATTCATATTTTTATTCGTATTTTATGTTTTTGTTCATATTTTTATTTTATTCGTAGGACTCAGATAAAAATTATCACCTTCCACCGTCGACTCACCGAAGTTCATCGTCGACGGCGGCACAATTTTGCGGGTACCCGATAAATTTTCGGGTTTCCAACACAAAATTTCGCCGATTATTTTAAAATCATTCCCGCACGAATAATTAATATAACGAATATTATTCAAACAATTCCTGTAGAAAAAGTAAATAAAAATTTAAGATCACAACAATTAAATCCACTGCACAAACTTGGCCCAACAAGGCCCAACACAAGCCCAAAAGAAAAGCCCAATAGATTAGCACAGCAACCACACACACAGTTACGCGCTTACGCACTGCATTACAGGGGAAAGGGGTTGCCTCGCCGGAGTTAGGCCGGCGGCAACCGGAGCAGGAATAGGGGAGCCACACAACACACACACCCGGACACACCACAACACAGGTACACACACACATATACACACACGAACACACACATATACGTACGTATATATACACACGCGGACAGGAACAGCACAGAGCGAACCACACCGCCTGCCACCGGAGATAAGCAGCGGTGGCCGGAGCACAGGGGAAAAACGAGGCAACGGGGAGGAGGAAATATAGGCGAACAAAAGAAAAAGAACGAGAAGGAAGAGAAATTAGGAAGGAGAAATATCGAGGAAGGTCGGGAGAGGAGCGGAGAAATGAGGTCGAGGGAGAGAACGAAGAGAGAGACGGAGACAAATGACGTTTATCAGGAAAAGAGGACATATAATTACCTCTTCTGATTATTTTGTTTTTATCACCACTTATTTATTTTCTTATAATGTCTGACTCATTTCCTCGTAATTTAACGAAATAGTTGCACGTCAAATTTTATTGAGAAAATTATAAATTATTATAAATTATATATCACACTTTCCGGAATATTCAAAAGATTTCAAAATAAAATTTTCATGATTTTTGAAACATTTCTGAATTTAATACTGATTTTATAATTTAATGAAGTCAGAAAATCATTTAAAATTGTTTAATAAATAAAATATTGATTTTTAAATTTTATAAACCCCTAAAAATAATAAATAAAATTACAAAACAATAAAAATAATTTTAGAAATAATTTTAACATTTTTAAGAATAAATATTCAATAAAATCACTTTAAAATGAATTAAATGCGTATAGCTCGATAATTAATTACAAAATTAATCTTCACATCAAACAATCACAAACAATTAATACCACAACAACACATAGCTGATAGTACCATCACATATTTTATTTATTTAATAATTCGATAATTACATTTACATATCGAATCCAAAAATAGGTTACTTAGCCGCTAAGTAACTAAAAAGACGATACGATTTTAATATCAGAATTGGATAATTATCAAAACAAAGCTCCCTATAAAATATTTTATACGAAATTAAGGTGATAATGTCTCGCCTTTTGAGAATATGGATTCTTATCGATATATAAAATGATTTGCCTATCGAAAATTTCACACCGGGACTCGTATAGGTCAAACCGTACCCCGGATCGAGAAAGTCAAAACATGAAAAGTGTTCAGAATTATCAGATTAGGTTAGGAAGGAGTTTTCGGAAGAGTTTCGGGTTGTAAAAACACAAAAACGATTGAAGTGGGACGATTTCTGATTCTAAAAAGTAATTTTATAATTATGTAAAAATAATCATTATTAATTCTATAAATCCTTATGAAATCATATAACATTTCAAAAATTACCAGAAAATACCAAAATTATCTAGATTTAATTCTGGATAATTAAAGATTAAAATATTTAAATTTTATCAGAAATGAACATCCAAATATTAATATTAATTATCAAATAATTCACCGAAATTCACATAAAATCACATAATAAATATTTATTGATAAAAATAATTACATAATATTTCCTAGACGTTACATCAAGGGTCCAACTCAGATGACTAAGGACGAATCAGAAATTCCTAAAGTCAAATGAGATCAAACCTAAGAAACCAAAGAAGAAAGCTAACAAGGCAGGACCCAAGGAAACTTGGGTACCAAAATCAACTTGATTTGATTTTGATGTATGCAGGGAAACAGAAAGAATCTTTGGTATCTGGATAGTGGTTGCTCAAGGCACATGACTGGAGATTCTACCGTGCTCACTAAGTTCAAGGAAAGAGCTGGCCCAAGTATTACTTTTGGAGATGACAATAATGGTTATACTGTGGGATATGGTTTGATTTCAAAAGACAATGTCATTATTGAAGAAGTTGCCCTAGTGTATGGTCTCAAGCATAATCTGTTGAGTATCATCCAGCTTTGTGATAAGGGCAACTTAGTCACTTTCAATTCAGAAGCATATGTTGTGACAAACAAAAAGAGCAACAAAGTGGTTCTCACTGGAGTGAGAAAAGGAAATATGTACTTAGTTGATTTCAACTCATCAAATGCAGAATTAGTAACTTGTCTTCTCAGTAAAGCAAGTCAAGATGAAAGTTGGCTTTGGCACAAGAAACTGTCCCATCTAAACTTCAAGACCATGAATGAACTTGTCAAGAAAGAACTGGTTAGAGGTATTCCTCAAGTGGAGTTCACTAAGGATGGACTGTGTGATGCCTTCCAGAAAGGAAAGTAGATTAAAGCATCATTCAGAAAGAAGCTTGATTCAATAATTGAAGAACCTTTGCAATTGTTACACATGGATTTGTTTGGACCAGTCAATGTGTTTTCCATCTCAAGGAAAAGATTTTTCCTAGTAATTGTGGATGATTTCTCAAAGTTCTCTTAGACATATTTCCTAAAGTCCAAAGATGGAGCTAGTGAAATCATCATCAATCATATAAGGCAAGTCAACAATCATCTTGATTTTAAAGTAAGAAGAATCAGGAGTAACAATGGAATTGAGTTCCAGAATTCTGTGATGAGATCATTTTATGAAGAGAATGGGATTATGCATGAGTTTTTCGTAGCAAGAACTCTACAACAAAATGTAGTAGCGGAAAGAAAGAACAGATCTCTTATTGAAGCTGTAAGGACAGTGCTTGAAGAATCAAAGTTACCAACATACTTTTGGGCTCAAGCTGTGAATACTTCCTGCTACACTTAAAATATCTCTTTGGTAATTCAAGAAAAGTGCATGACACCCTAGTTCAAGAATAGGAAGCCAACTCTAAATTTTCTTCATGTCTTTGGCTAAAGCAGATGAAGGAATTTTTGTTGGATATGTTGTGGGAAAGGCATATAGAGTCTACAATCTAAGAACCAACATTGTTATGGAATCAGTACATGTTGTGTTTGATGATAAAAAGATTGAAGGACTACAAGATGGAGATTTCCATGAAAGCCTCAAGTTTGATAATGTGGAGATGGTCAGTGATGACAGTGATGACGAAAGTAATCAAGAAACAGTGACTAAGGATAATGCAGAAAAATATACAACTTATGAAGCACATAATTCAATATCTGTCGAGTTACAAAATGCTTCATCCGTCGGGAGACAATCTGCCTTATCCTTCGGGAGACAATCAGCTTCATCCGTCGAGATACAAAGTGCATCATCTTACAGAACAATGAGAAAAGCTGAGAGTCAAATCATATCACCTATGGAAAGTACCCCTTTCTCAAATAAAAGATTCACAAACTCAGGGGGAGTTTCTAATAATCAAAACTCAGTCACACATCAAGACAACAATGAGGCCTCTTCATCTAGAGCTAATCTACCTCAACAAAGAAAATGGACTAAAGATCACCTTTTTGAGCTCATAATTGGTGATGCGTCTTCTAGAGTTCAAACAAGGAGAGAAACTCAAGAACCAAAGATGGTAGAAGAAGCTTTGTTTGATCCTGATTGGATTTTAACTATGCAGGAGGAGCTAAACTAATTTGAAAGGATTAAATATGGAAGCCGGTACCCAAACCTAAAGAAAAGAATCCAATTGACACCAAGTGGGTATTCAGAAATAAGATGGATGAAAATGGCATAGTGGTAAGGAATAAAGCTAGATTGGTTGCAAAGGGCTACTGTCAACAAGAAGGAATAGATTTCGATGAAACTTTTGCTCCAGTTGTAAGACTTGAAGCCATCAAAATTTTCTTAGCCTATGCAGCCCATGCCAATTTTAAGGTCTATCAAATGGATGTTAAAAGTGCCTTTCTGAATGGAGATTTGGAGGAGAAAGTCTATCAGTCAACCTCCTAACTTTGAAGATCCAAATTTTCCAGAAAATGTCTACTATCTCTTAAAAGCACTTTATGGACTGAAGCAAGCACCTAGAGCCTGATATGAGACTTTATCAAAGTTTCTTTTGGAAAATCACTTCACAAGAGGTACTGTTGATAAAACTTTATTCTTTAGAAATGTTAATGGCTCTAGTATACTTGTTCAAATCTATGTAGATGATATTATATTTGGCTCTACAAATGAAAAACTTTGTAAAAAGTTTGCCAAACTGATGCAAAGTAAGTATGAAATGAGCATGATGGGAGAACTAACTTACTTTCTTGGTTTACAAGTTAAGCAAGTTAGTAATGGAATATTCATTAGTCAAACTAAATATATTCATGATCTTTTAAAGAAGTTTGATCTAATGGATTACACATCTGCAAAAACTCCCATGGCCACTACAACTAAACCTGAATTAAAGACTACTGAAAAGTCTGTGGATATTTCAAGCTACAGGGGCATGGTTGGCTCACTTCTGTACTTAATAGCTAGTAGTCCAGATATAATGTTGGCTACTTATCTTTGTGCTAGATTTCAGGCTGATCCTAGAGAATCTCACTTAGTAGCTATAAAGAGAATTTTTAGATATCTCAAGGGAACTCCGAAATTTGGCATTTGGTACCCTAGAGATTCTGGTTTTGATCTAACTGGTTATTCAGATACAGATTATACAGGTTGTAAAATAGACAGAAAAAGTACAACTGGAACCTGTCAATTTCTAGGAAACAAGCTTGTGTCCTGGTTCAGTAAAAAGCAAAATTCAGTTTCTACTTCGACAGCTGAAGCTGAATACATTGCTGCTGGTAGTTGTTGTGCACAGATTATGTGGATGAAAAACCAATTGTTGGACTATGGTCTACAAGTGGACATAATTTCCATTTGTTTCCCAGTAAAGATATAATTGTTTAAGGGGGATTGGATACAATTGTATAAACGTTTCGAATAAGTAATAAAATATAACAGCTTTTTATATATCTGATAAAAACTGTTACAAAATCCTCTCAAGAAATACTGATGTTCTTGAGAGCTGCTAGGTCGAATGATCCCCGAGTGTGATTCTTCTAAGAGATGACCTAAACTATGTTTATATACTGCACAGCTACAACAAATTAATCTAAGATATGCATTATCAAAAACTAACGAAAACAAATACATATCTTAAACTAAACAGATAAAGTCATATAACTCAGATGTAACAGATATCTGCTCCACATTATAAGGAACATAACAAATCCTTTAATGCTGATTGTCTTCATATACTGGTGTCATACAAATGCTGATGACATACCAAATCCTGACGGTACATCAGATCCTGATGACAGCCGAACAGCTAGATCCTGAGCTTCTTCTGATCATTAAGAATTCAATATGTAACAATCTCCCCCAATTTATGCTTAATGCAATGAAGCATAAATTCCATTCTCAATGATGCCAAAACCAATCTACAAAATGTACACGGAGTAAAGCTTACTTCAGTATCTTCAGATAATTGACAGTTGTTCCAAGAAAGTTCTTCAATCTTTCTTCCTCCTTGTCTCGTATGACTTTAACAAGCTTTTTCTTCAACCCTCTCCTCTCTTCAGTGTCTTCTCCAAGCTGATAGATAGCTGATCTTAACTTATAAATTGAGCTTTTGCTTATCTCAAGATCACCAATCAACATGAAGCTTAAGCTAACATCTTCATGATCAGGACTGAAGGATAAATGAGGACTGTTGAGAAAAACTTGTAGCACAGCAGCTCCCTTTTTCATCTGCATTTCTTGACCAGTATAAGTTCTATACTCAGGAACATAATCACCATTATATTTTTCATCTTTTGTCATGACTCTTCTTCGAATCATTTCAAGTATCATAGAAGACCAGTTTCTGGTCAGTTTATTCTCAACTCTAAGAAGATAGTAAATGTATTTCAATTCAGTCACAGTCTTTATTAAGAGTTATTGTAACATAAAGCTTTTTACTTTACCATCTCAAAAAAAGTACAGAATCTCTTCTCTGACATCATCATCATTTATCTTTCTATGAACAATCTTCACAGCTTCAACTTTCTCAAGATGTGAAGGAGAAATTCTTTCAACAAGATTTTCTGTCAGGGTATCTGTATCCAGCAGATCAGATTCCAAGATCTTCATACTGGAATGACCAATGCCTCCTCTGGTTCGAGATTTGATAAGTTTCAGTTTTTCATTGTATACCACCCAAGAAAGCTTCTTGATGGACTTATCAACATCTTCCTGTTTTGAGATAGAATCTCTTAACCCAGCTGACATGAATTCAACATGCTTGAACCCTTTAGAATAATTAAATACATGGATGTCCTTCCATCTTTTATTCTTCTTGCCGAGAGGAACATAGTTTGAAGACAAATCATCAGTCTTCCCTTCTGCTTTATGCAATATCTCCCTCTTTGATTTTAAACTCTCTACAAATATTATTTGCATGCTTGATCAGCTTAGATTCTATTAATATTTTCTTTTTTATCAGCCTCTGAAATATGAGGAGTGATTACTAGAGAAGGAGCTGACTCATTTAATGCTTTGATCACCTTTTCATCAGAGTTCAAATCAGTTATCAGGTTCACAGCATCAGGATCTGCTTTTACCTCAGGATTTGTGTCTGCATCAGGAGTTAAATTCTGATTTGTTGTATCAGCTTGATCAATGTCAGTGGCTGATCTTTTCTTCCTTGGTATAATCAATTCTTCTGGATTCTGAACTTCTTTATCTTCTTCATTTCCCTGTATAGGAACATAACTGTTAGTCCCTAACAATACAACAAGAATTACAGAAGAGGGGTTGAATATAATTCTAGTAAACATTTTCTTGAACTATAAAATATTCTAACTCAAACTATATATATAAGTGTTTTTATTTGCAAAGTGCGGAATCACAAGTTTAATAAATCAAAAACACAAAGTAAAAAAAACACAAGTCTTTAAAACTTTCTGATGAATTTGAAAGTATCCACCAGATATATATATATATATATATCTAATTAAGAACTCTGTGAAGAACAAATTATCTCGCAGCTGCTTTACAAGTGAACAAACAAACTACAGAGAAATTCTTAACAGTTACAGCTTTTTCTATTTCTCTTTTAAAAGTGTTTGCTTGGTTGTTTGTTCTACTAGCTACACTTGGTATATATACCACCAATTTTACATGGTAATAAGACAGGATAATAAAACAAAACTATCAAGTCAAACTCCATGCTGCTTCACTACTCTATTCCAGCATCTTTGAAAATCTTCTTAACTTGCATGGAAATGGTAATGCTTCTTTGTTCTTCATTCCTTTTGCAAATACCCAACGCATGTGACTGTGTTGTCACTGTCAACAGACATTTGAATTGATGATCCGTGAGGTACATGCTTGTCATCCATCGGGTAGCTTTGTTGATCATCCGTCGGGTAGCTATTTGACACTTGACTTCATTTCACTTATGCAGAATTACAAGACATCTTATATTTACCATTAATCAACATATTCTGCATATCTAATAAGAGTCAATATGACTCATATGCTACTACAGAATCTATACAAAGTTGTTTACAGAAATGAGTTACAATACTTACTATTACATAAGCTACTCACTCGATGGATGTCAAATCATCATCCGTCGGGAATATATTTAATCATCCATCGACTGCTACATTTTTCACTAAATTAAATCTACTAAGGTGTTTTGTTAATGTAATCATCAAGTTCACAACATATTCCCAACAATCTCCCCCCATTTATGCCTACTAGAATTGTAGCCATAAATTAAGAGAAACTTGATGATAACAAAACACCCTAAAAATACAAATTTAAAAGGTAGTAGATAAAACTAAAAAGTGCTACATAATTTACTGAAGAATTTACAAGGCAAAGTGTACAAATATTTGCTCACAGTCATTTTCAAGGTGCTCCTCTAGTCTGAGCAGATCGATCTATTTCCTTGATGGTCTGGATTTCTTTCTAAGATTCCTATTGTTTTCTTCTATCTGATTTTGGAGCTGTCTGTGGAATTCAAGTTCATCAGCTTCTGACAAATCTAGCATTCCTTGCATTTCCAGTAGAGTCTCATTGCTAGAGATGCTCAGCTGGTCCTCTAGTCTGAAGAATCTTCTAAGTCCCTTATCATCCAAGAATTCTATCAGCCAGTAGGGCCTTAGATGCACTCTACTTCCTGTGTATGGAATAGTTAAAGTCTTTGGGAGTGCATCTTTGGCTCTAATACTCCTCAGTTCTTCAATCTTCTTTAGAACTAGTCTTCTAGCTGTCACATTGAATCCAAAGTTCTTCTTGAAAGATGAATAGACTTTCATCAGTATAGATTGGCTTTCTTAAAGAATCCTATGAAGTGGCCATGTCATTTCTTTTCCTCCCTTGTACTTGAATACTAGCCTTTCAGGTAGATTCCTGTAAGCATCAATCCCTCTAACTTCTTCCAGTTCATTTAGATAGAGGTTTAGATCAGAGAATTCCTTGATGTCACAGATGTACATGATATCTCCCTTGTTGACCTTGGTTTGAGCTTTGGTTAGGGACTTGGATCTGAGAGTTGAGGGCTTCACTTTCTTGACTGCTCTGGTCTTTATTTTCTTTGGCTTCATAAAATGAGGTAGATTGAGTTCAGGAATTGGTAGACTATCCCAGTCTATTGGCTCATCTTTTGGAATGATAGGTTCACCATGGAAATTCATGGATGGATATATCTTGAATTCTTCATGTGCCACAGAGGGCATTGATGTTTGAGTTGTTGTAGAAGTAGACTCTTTGGGAAAGTTGTCTTCCATCTCCTCATCACTGAACTCTAATTTTCTCTTAGAAGGAAGCTTGTATCTAAATTTTCTTTTCTTTTGAGGTGCTTCTTGCATTTTCTGATCTTTAGATTTAGGGGTTTTAGATGGTTGTTCAGGAATTTGTTACTAGGGTTTCACAGCTTGCAACTTGGCCAAGATAGTAGCTTGCTCCTTCTTTTGTTTGAGCTTTTTAGCATCTAGAGAAGCTTGCTTCTTTTCTTACTTCAATCTTGCCTTTTCTTCCCTTTTTGTTTCAACAAATTGAGGGTGTCCAGCCACCATACAAATTTCCTTACCATTTCTGAAAACCTTAGTAATTCTCCTTTTTAGAGCTGAATCCGCAGGATCTTTGTAAAATGCTATAGACCTGGCCAACAGCTTCTTCTCATCAGGCTTTGGTGTTTCATATACTGTTTCCAAAGGGTTCTTGAGTGAAGACTTTGGGTAGTTCATTTGGCTTTATGATCAGATTTGCCTTTGGGGATTTGATGCAGGATGCATGGCCTCTCTCCAGATAGTTCATGCTCATATCATTCACAGAAATTTGCCTGACTTGAGAGTGATGAATGACTGATATTTCTGGCTTCTTTGCTAGACCAAATTTCTTTTGAATATCGTCATCAAATTTCTCCTAGTTGATTGGACTCAACTGCTTCTTCTCAGCTGCTCTCAAAGTGGCTGCTGCTTCATTTATCAGATCAATACTATCTTTAGCTTGTGGCTTTGTGAAAGCAATTGTTGGCACCATTGTTTTACTCACTTGAATGTTAAGCACTTTTTGCTCCCTCTCACTCCTAGAACTCTCTTTCTCCCCCTTTTTGTTATCAGCAAGTTGAGTAGAGGAGGAGGTCTGTGTAGCCACCAGTTTCTGAAGCAAGTCTATTTGTTGAGCTTGGTGTAGATCGATTGTTGTAAGAGAAGCTTCCATACCAACCATTCTTTTGTCCAAGGAATCCACCTTGGTTGCAAGATTAGAGTATTTCCTGAGCTGTCTTTTGATGTATGTCATTGTTGTCTCTGGAAGTCTAGCTTCCAACTTGTCAGAGATGTCTTTCTTAAGTTGATCAACTTCATTTTTGATGAGGGAGACATTTTGACTTGTTTGGTAGCCTGAGATTTGCTGTAGTTAGAGAGAAGCAAGATGTGCTTGCAGAAGCTTCTTGGTGCTAGCATTTATGGTTGATTGAAGTGCAGACTGTGTGTGGCTGATAAGTTGGATGAGTATGGTCTTGAAATGGTGATCATCACATTTCTTGGAGAAGGCCCATGATGGCATGCTTGATCTGGAACTAGGGCCTACTTCTCCCCCTATGTTCAATGGCTCTTCTTCACTATCTCCACCCTCACCTCCAAAGAATTCTTCTGAACCACCAGTCTCATAATCAACATTAATAGCTGTTGAGGGCAAAGCTGTGATGTCATCCTTAGCTCTTTGCATGGAATGCGTGGTGTACACCAAATTGAGCATTCTTTCTGCATAATCATTTCCATGTCCAGCTAGAAGTTGATATGCTGGAACAGGGTGACTAAATGTCTCAGCATCCAAGGAGATAGAATCTATAACAACTTGAGTTTGCTGAGATAGTCCCTCCCTGTCTGTATCGTGGACATTCATTAACTCACTTATAATGACATCCACCCTTATATCTCCAGTACCTGCATTTCTCTCATTTTCTCTCTTTTCTTGCATCAAGGTCTCACCTTGGCTCCCCACCCTCACACCATCACCTTCACCATCTAAGGTGGGACTTCTGACACTCACTTTTTCCAGTCCTGAAGAAATGGACTACATTGGATCACTCTTTCCCTCTCCTTTTTCCTGGGAGCAACCCAGACTCTCACTCAAGTCACTACCTTCCCTCAATCCTAATAGTGATTCAATTACTAAGTAATCTGCACTTGTAACTATAGTTGAACTTTGGAGTTGTGCAGAGACACCCGACGGATGAGAAATATCCATCGAGTTAGTAATTCGACTATCCGACGGATGACTGCTGTTAGGCACATCCGTCGGGATATAATCACTACTCGACGGATGAACAATATCCATCGAGTGAGTAGAAATGAATGAGTGTGGAGTGGAGACTATTGTAGACTCTGTGCATATTGATGAAAATTTTGGCACAGATGTCTCAACAGTCTTAGAAAGAAATGGCAAGTGAGCTAACAAATCATCTAGAAGATGATGCTCACTTGCATGGATTTTTGGCTTCTCCAACAAAGTTAAAGATGGAGAATATGGTTGAGATGTTTGAATCATTTCAACATCCAAAGAGTGTGTGGGAGAATTTGGTGTTTGAGGTGTTTCAATTGTACAGATTTTGTCTGTGACTCCACATTTGTTGGAGCCACATCAATTTGACTTTGAGATGGTGCTGTGACTGGGTCTTTAACTCCAGTTTGCACTATATATGTACCCTGTACAACCCCAAGGGTTTTAGTCTTCTTCTTTCTTGTGTAAGTTTGTGGTGAACTTGTGTCCCTACCCCTTTTGTTCTGTGCTGCTGGTTGAGAGCTTGTTTCAATAGTTACATCCTTTTGGGAGGATGAAACTAGAATTGAGCTTTTGTCCTTATTAACAACCACAGTTTGTTGGGAAACTGTGGTATGGCTTGGTTGGGGTACACTATGCTCACCATCCTTATTCTTAGGGCTTCTTTGATTTTCACCCTGTCCCTCACCTGTCTTTCCCACCTTTACACTCCCATCGTTGTGTTTAGTGGATTTTACAACTGGCATCTTTTGAGAGACACAAGAGGGGGATTTCTTTGTCTTTCTTTTTGAAACTTTGGTTTTGGTAGCTTGGGTAGGCATCTGTCTGGTCATTGACATAGATGCCACTGCTACACTAGAAGGCAAAGAAATGTTTGAGGTTGGAAGAGTAGAGACAGTTGAAATTACCTCACTTACCTGAGGTGCCTCAATTACTGGAAAGTAGAAGAGTGGCACCTCTTTGTGGTGATCTGCTCTATTGAGATCTGCAATAATTCTTCTTTCTTGAACCCAATAATTTAACTTTTTGGTTGGGTTTTTAATCGCAATGTCCTCAGAAGTGGTTAGCAAGCATCATAAAAAATCTAGCATAATAAATACTCTTACCCCTCTTATTAAGCTCCCCTAACTTAAACCCCAACTCAAACAAGACTATATCACTAAAATTGAAGTATTTATCAGTTACTAGAATGTAAAGCATGTTGAGCATGGAGATATTAACATAATCAAAATTGCTAATTTTACCAGAAATTACTTTAGTAACTACATCACACAGGTAACTCCATTCTTTCCTAAGACCAAATCTCCTAATTTCACTTAATTTAGATATGGTGAGTGCATAACCCATGGAGTTCAACATGTTAACAATATCAGTGTCTGTGTGTGGAGTAGTGACAGTATTATCAGGAATCCTAAAGCATGCTTTAACAATGTGACTATTAACACAGAATTCCTTACCTTTAATAGTGAAAGTGATGGTCTTGTCAGTTGAGTTGTACACTGCAGTTGTCCATATCTCCTCCACAACCTCATAGTAGATAGTGGGAGACTCTAGCATGGCAGAGTTGAGCTTACAGCCTTGCACAAAATCCATCATTTTGTGATAGTCGCCAGACTGTTGAATCCCCTTGTTCACTAGAGCTGTGAAATTGTTCTTCTCATAGATAAAGCCAGTTTGAGACATGATTTTGATGACTAGTGCCATTGTTAGAGAGTAAAAATTGCAGAGAGAGAGAGGGTAATTGCTTTTATGAATAAAAGAAGTTAGAGCAGATGAATTGAGAATGATAAAAGAAAAGTAATGAAAATGAATTTTGCTTTTATACTCTCTCAAAAATAAACTGACAAAAGTAATAATGAACCAATCAAATTTGCCCAAAATAGCTGTTTAAATTAAAATAAACTGTCAAAATTCTATCAACCATCTGTAGAAATATACTTACAGACTGTAAGTAAACTCGATGGATGATGTTCAGAGAATTAACGGCCATGATTTGGACAACTCGACGGATGAGGATAAAACATTTGATCCGTCGGGTTATTAAAATAATCCAGAAAAATAATTGAATTTTAGATATTCTATTCCGACGGATGATCAAACTCGATGGATAATGAGCATCCGTTTGATCATCCGTCGGGATGTAAATTTTGACTTAGTCAAAGTTTCATCCAAGGAAGAAAAATTAATTAAATTTCTGGCTGCATTACAACTTGAAAAAATATCTGAAATAATTCAAGAATAATTAAGCATACCTAACTCACTTACCAACCTTGAAAAGGTGGATTCATCCAGTGGCTTGGTAAATATATCTGCAAGCTGTTTTTCACTTGGAACAAAATGTAGTTCCACAGTACCATTCATCACATGTTCCCATATGAAGTGGTACTTGATGTCTATGTGCTTTGTCCTTGAATGTTATACTGGATTTTCAGTGATGGCAATTGTACTTGTGTTATCACATAAAATAGGAATCCTATCCACTTGTAGACCATAGTCCAATAATTGGTTTTTCATCCATAGAATTTGTGCACAGCAACTACCAACAAAAATATATTCAGCTTCAGCTGTGGAAGTAGAAACTGAATTTTGCTTTTTACAGAACCAAGACACAAGCTTGTTTCCTAGAAACTGACAGGTTCCTATGGTACTTTTTCTGTCTATTTTACAACCTGCATAATCTGCATCCGAATAACCAGTTAGATCAAAACCAGAATCTCTAGGCTACCAAATGCCAAGTTTTGGTGTTCCCTTGAGATATCTGAAAATTCTCTTAATAGCTACTAAATGAGATTCTCTAGGATCAGCCTGAAATCTAGCACAAAGACAAGTAGCAAACATTATATCTAGCCTACTAGCTGTTAAGTACAGAAGTGAACCAACCATGCCCCTATAACTTGAAATATCCACAGATTTTTAGTAGTGTTTAATTCAAGCTTAGTTGTAGTGGCCATGTGAGTTTTTGCAGATGTGCAATCTATTACATCAAACTTCTTTAAAAAGATCATGAATGTATTTAGTTTGACTAATTAATATTCCATCACTAACTTGCTTAACTTGTAAGCCAAGAAAGTAAGTTAATTCTCCCATCATGCTCATTTCATTCTTATTTTGCATCAATTTGGAAAACTTTTTGCAAAGTTTTTCATCTGTAGAGCCAAATATAATATCATCTACATAGATTTGAAAAAGTATACTAGAGCTATTAACATTTCTAAAGAATAAAGTTGTATCCACAGTACCTCTTGTGAAGTGATTTTCCAAAAGGAACTTTGATAAAGTGTCATACCAGGCTCTAGGTGCTTACTTCAGTCCATAGAGTGCTTTCAAAAGATAGTAGACATGATTTGGGAAATTTGGGTCTTCAAATCCAGGAGGTTGACTGACATAGACTTCCTCCTCCAAATCTCCATTTAGAAAAGCACTCTTGACATCCATTTGATAGATCTTGAAATTGGCATGGGCTGCATAGGATAAGAAGATTCTGATGGCTTCAAGTCTTGCAACAGGAGCAAAGGTTTCATCAAAATCTATTCCTTCTTGTTGACAATAGCCCTTAGCAACCAATCTAGCTTTGTTCCTGACTACTATGCCATTTTCATCCATCTTGTTTTTGAATACCCATTTGGTGTCTATTGGATTCTTTCTTTTAGGCTTGGGTACCATCTTTCATACTTTATTCCTTTCAAATTAGTTTAGCTCCTCCTGCATAGCTAAAATCCAATCAGGATCCAACAGAGCTTCTTCTACCTTCTTTGGTTCTTCCTTACATAAGAAGCTGCTATATAGACATTCTTCTTGAGTTGTTTTCCTTGTTTGAATTCTGGAAGATGCATCACCAATAATTAGCTCATAGGGGTGATCTCTTGTCCATTTTCTCTGTTGTGGTAGATTTGCTCTAGAGGAAGAGGCCTCATTGTTGTCTTGATGTGTGACTGAGTTTTGATTATGAGAAACTCCCCCTGAGTTAGTGAGTCTTTGATTTGAGAAAGGGGAACTTTCTGTGAGTGATCTACCTTGACTTTCAGCGTCTCTCAATGACCAAATGGATGAAGCAGTTTTAGTTCTGACGGATGAGGCTGATTGTCTCCCGATGGATGATACAGATTGTCCTGCGACGGATGAAGCATTTTGTAACTTGATGGATGATGAGTTATTAGCTTCATTAGTTGTATATTTTTCTGCAATATCCTTAGTTGTAGTTTCTTGATCACTTTCATCATCACTATCATCACTAACCATCTCCACATTTTCAAATTGGAGGCTCTCATGGAAATCTCCATCTTGCAGTCCTTCAATCTTTTTATCATCAAACACAAAATGTATTAATTCCACAACAATGTTGGTTCTTAGATTGTAGACTCTATATGCTTCATCTGCTTTAACATCAAACTTTCCATGTTGATCAGTTTGATTCTTCAAGATATAACATTTGCAGCCAAAGACATGAAGAAAATTTAGAGTTGGTTTCCTGTTCTTGAACAATTGGTAGGGAGTCATGCATTTTGCTTGATTCACCAAAGAGATATTTTGAGTGTAGCAGGAAGTGTTCACAGCTTCAGCCCAAAAGTATGTTGGTAACTTTGATTCTTCAAGTATTGTCCTTGCAGCTTCAATAAGGGATCTGTTCTTTCCTTCTACCACTCCATTTTGTTGTGGAGCCCTTGCTGCAGAAAATTCATGCATAATCCCAGTTTCTTCACAAAATGATCTCATCACAGAATTCTTGAACTCAGTTCCATTGTCACTCCTGATTCTTCTTACTTTAAAATCAGGATGATTGTTGACTTGCCTTATGTGATTGATGATGATTTCACTAGCTTCATCTTTAGACTTTACAAAATATGTCCAAGAGAACTTTGAGAAATCATCCAAAATCACTAGGAAAAATCTTTTCCTTGAAATGGACAACACATTGACTGGTCCAAACAAATCCATGTGTAGAAATTGCAAAGGTTCTTCAATTGCTGAATCAAGCTTCTTTCTGAATGATGCATTGATTTGCTTTACCTTTTGTAAACTCCACTTGAGGAATACCTCTAACCAGTTCTTTCTTGACAAGCTCATTCATGGTCTTGAAGTTTAGATGGGACAACTTCTTGTGCCATAGCCAACTTTCATCTTGACTTGCTTTGCTAAGAAGGTAAGTGACAGATTCTGCATTTGATTAGTTGAAGTCAGCTAGGTACACATTTCCTTTTCTCACTCCAGTGAGAACCACTTTGTTGCTCCTCTTGTTTGTCACAACACAGGCTTCTGAATTGAAGGTTACTGAATTGCCCTTGTCACAAAGCTGGCTGATACTCAGCAAATTATGCTTGAGACCATCCACTAGGGCAACCTCCTCAATGATGACATTGTCTTTAGAAATTAAGCCATATCCCACAGTATAACCCTTGCTATCATCTCCAAAAGTAATACTTGGGCCAGCTCTCTCCTTGAACTCTATGAGCATGGTAGAATCTCCAGTCATATGTCTTGAACAACCACTATCCAAGTACCACAGATTCTTTTTGTTTCCCTGCACACATCAAAACCAAATCAAGTTGATTTTTGTACCCAAGTTTCCTTGGGTCCTGCTTTGTTAGCTTTCTTCTTTTGTTTCTTAGGTTTTATCTCATTTGACTTGGGGATATCAGATTCATCCTTAGTCATCTGAGTTGGACCTTTGAACCAGTCATTAAAACAAAATTATCATGCATATTTTGATTAACAGGAAATGGCATGCTATTTGCAAACATGTTATTCCAGTAGGGCATGCTAAATGGCATTTGAGGCATATTAGCAAATTGTGCATTCATATTCTGTGTAGACATAGCATTCATAGGCATAGAAGGCATAAAACTCATGTTGGGAAAAGAAGGTGGTACAAATATGGGAGTAGGCATGGCAAGTTTGCAATTAACAGACAAATGATTAGCACTACCACACTTAACACAGATTTTTCTTGGAGCATACTTATCAGGTGTGTAGTTGTTATGTTTGTTAATTTTTACTTTCCCATTTCTATTATTTTTCTTTTTAGCTTCTGTTTTAACCTCAATCTTTTCTAATTTGTCATTCAGTTGCTTGATAGACAGATGACCAACATTCACTTTCTTCTCCTTTTTTACTTGACTTGATTCTCCTGAAATAAAGTTTTTGGAAAGTGATCCATATTTTTCATTTAACTTGGCAAGTTTGGCTTTACTCACAGGTTTGCTCACAGCCGACGGATGAGGATTTATGTCACTCGACGGATAACCTTTTTCATTATCCGATGGATGACTCTCATCATCCGTCGAGTCTACATCTGTTACCAATCCTTCAGCCAAATTGGATTCCAGCTTCTCTTTACTCTTTTTCCAGGATGCATCACAGAAGGACTCAATACCTTGAACTTTGGTGATTTGAGCATGAACATCTCTAGATGATTTCCATGCCTTAATCACCTTCTGTTCTCGTTCAAGATACTTCTTCAAAATCTCTTCTTTCTTCAAGGACTCAATTAATTCATCCTTAGCAATCTTACATTCTATTCTCAATTTTTCAAATTCAATAAACTGAGACTCTAGCCCATTATTCCTCTCACTTAAAAACAAATTATTTTCTTTGATTTTAGCATTTTCCTTAGTGAGGGACTTAAGTGTAACACGCAAATGATATAATTCTGTAGACATGTCATTTATTGCATCATTACACTCAACTTTAGATAAATGTGCAAGGTTAGTGGTGATTACCTGATTACTTGAAGAACTTGTCACATCAGACTTGGCCATTAGGGCTAGATTGACATAGCTGACATAGTACTGACAGTTAAAACCCTTATGGGAACCCTTATAAATATCGTGATAGAAGCGTAGTTCATTATCGTAGATGGTAGCGGGACTCCGAACCCTGAGGTTGAGGAGCAATAACGCGATGATGTTTTATTACTAATTGGAGATCGGATTGTGGATCCGATTATGGGGAGTAGGATGAAATATTTCATATTGAGAAAACAGGAGTCGAGCAAGTTAGGGAGAACCAGGATGGTACTCCTATGGGGAAATTCATGGACCTGCCTCAACAAAACTTATACTTTTACCCCCAACCACCACCTTGAGGAATCAATGCGGTGGGAAATTCTTTCATGACCTTTAAGTCGCTAAGCTTTCAGAGTTCCAAGGAACGGGGTGACCCAGTCGAGGCAAGAGCCTGGATAAAGGAAATATAGGAATTATTTGAGATTCTAAATGATTGACGAATCACAAAAGACTGTTTTTGTCACTTACCCTCCTAAGAGAGAGGCCACCCGCTGGTAAAAGACCAAAAAAGGCACGGAGCCAGAGGTTAGAATAAACTGATTAAAGTTCAGTCAATTGTTTTCGGTAAAGTAATTCCCAAGGTTATGGAGATAGTGTAAAAGCTTTAGAGCCAGAACAAAGGCGGACGAGTATGATGAATTATGAAGCTAAGTTGTAAAAGTTGTCAAGATTCGTTCTGATGACAAGAATCCCAGAACGACGTGATGTTTGAAGTCAATGAGTAGTGGGTTCATGAAATGATTGTAATAGAAAAGAAAATAAAAAGCAAATGAAGTGGAAAGGAAAATAAAGACAATAGAGTTTGAGGAATGATAAGGGAGTTGGGTATGAGGAAACCCTAAAGACTCGTAGAAATAGAAGTAGAAAAGTATGTATTCGTCAGGATGAGGGTGATTCACCATAAGTTAAAGTTGATGGTTGAAGGCGTGAGAGATACATATATTTTATCCCCTGTAAGTTAGGAGGATTCGAGGAAACCTTGAGATAGTTCGAAGGATAAATAATGAGACACGGATAGATTGAGGAGATAAGAAAGTAAGAAATTAGGAAAATTGGATGAAGTACGTGACCTTCAAGAATGTGAAGTGTAAGACCGGTGGCATGATACCCAGAAAGGGAGACGCCAGGTATGAAAGATATCCCAACATTGAGATGACTGTTGAGATAAACAACAAAAGTAAATGAGGAATTATTAAGAAGAAGTTCACGTTGAACACGACCAATATCTTCCAGAAAATCCCTGTTGTCATTACCAAATTAGGAAAGAAAAGAGGGTAACCATTGTTATCTTTTGAAGGCCATATGGGCATTTTGAATACAGATGTTAATGTGAAATTAGGCATATACTATCGAGGTGGGAATGATTGAATAAGACACCCTTATCAGGGATATATGACTTGATTTATCCGTGGAAGGATGCATGTACCTTTTTAAACGTGGAATTAAGGATAAAATATCTGTAACTTAAAATGAATCCTAGGGGAATGCATAAAGGTTGGCATTTCACCCTGAATAGGGATAGTATGAGTTTTGACAGTAAGAATTGGAAAGGATTAAGGTAACAACAACCTTTAAAGATCAGTAGAAATTTTTTTCAGAAGTACATAGACAATGGTTCTAGTATTAGTAAATGGTATTTTGATATGCCCTGTAACTAGGGAATACAGGAGGAACGATTCAAGGATAACCTTAGAGGTTTTACAAAGAGAAAGGTAATATTCAAAGTTCTCAAGAATAGAAATTTTGATAAAAAAAATATATAACGTAATAATAATAATGCCAAGTGGGGCATATGTTAAACCATGAGAAGGTATAGATTGAACCCAATGAAGGTCAAGAATGGTGAAAACAAGAAGGATCCAAGATAAGAGACGTCCTAAGTATGATCGAGAGTCATTCGTGACAATGTTAACCTCTAAAGACCGAGGCAATAACATATGGAAAAATGGTGATATTGTTTTTTACTCACCAGAGCTTAAGGAAGAGCATTTTCACACAAGCAGTGGTTGGAAATGAGGTAGAAAATTTAGTTGGAGATCGTTCAAAAGACATTGATTATAAGGAACTATTACTATCAGGAAAGGCCAATGAGGTGGCCGACACTTTAAATTTAAGAGGATAATTATAGGCGCTCGTGCCAGAGGAATACAGTGATGATAGTTGAAGCCGTGAAGGTTGTATTATGGTTTGGAAGATTGATATTCCTTCTGATGACTGTGCAATACCCAACCATAATAGTAGTTTGGTAAAGATTTAATTCATGTAATCGCCGTGAGCGGGCTATCTATCTTAGAAGGTCCTATCTTGAGAATAATCCAGGGCCATGTTTCAAAAGGACTAAACGAACCTTTGAGTTAAGTCTTCTATCGAAGGCATATGATTAAGAATGGTATTAACCTGCTATCGTTGCTTTTATTAAAACTCTTCTGCAATTTTATCTACTTCATGTCACGAATGTACGTCAGGATCTGGAGTGTTCTTCATGAATCATTGAATGGCAATTATGTTTCCTCTCTAGAAGATTTCGGTACGACATGAATGGACTCCGTATGATTAAATATTAAGATTCAAGGAAACGAATGACTATAGTAGGTCCATGGTGGACTATAGTAATGCATCAATGATTCTTTGAATAATGAGCCGATTACAACCGTGAGAGTTGTAGTGTAATGGATGTTGAGATTGGGTACCACTAATCGGGTTGTGGTGATGTATAAGTTATCATTGATAGACTAATTAAGTCGATTATCTACCTATTGAATACTTATTCCTTCTTATTAATAGAGAGACGTATTACTATACGAGGAAGGTTGTGGTGCAAGCATAGAATTCTAGTAACGATGATGTCTAGAATGAGATCCCAGATTCGATTTTCGATGTCGAGGGAGTTTCAAATGTGATTGTTTATAAGCTCGAGCAAGAGCATGGGTCCATAGAATGATGGACGGAATAGTAAATATTTAGGCATGTGAAATACAATGCTATAATGCTTGATGTTGATTTATATACATATATGTTTTGTTCTCCTATGATAAACCTCTATAGTTCAGAGGTAGATTTCAAGCCAGATATTTTGTGGCAGTATATATTTTTATATATATACAATTTTCTTCAATTCGTTCTTTTCTCTCCTTTTCATTTCATGTAAGCTGAGAAGAACAACCCTTCCAGAAGGGGAGGTATTGCCGAATGACTATCTATCTGTGTGATAGAAACCTAGTAGGATACCATCTATTGTTTAATTGCTTGTCAAGTACTAAAGGCTGGCCACCTTCTGTACTAACTATGTAATGTAACAAGTGTTCATGATCATAGTGATCTCTCAATAAATTCTTTTACTTCTATATTAAGGACCAAGCTTTCGAAGATAAAGGCAGTTAGAGATGAAGTGGTACCAAGTATGGTGGTATTCATATTCTAACGCATTCGTGATACTAAGGTTGACGCGATTATTAAAAGGTTATAGAACGCTAACGAGCAAAAGTGTAATCAGTATAAAATTTGGTATGGAAGATAGTAACGATTACGAACTGGAAAAGAGTGCGTATTGAGAAGCAAAAGCTATAGATCTAGATGAGATAATAAGAGTCTGTACAATAGACTTGAAAGAATTTGGAATGATCACTTAAACGCGGATTGAATTTTCTTATGATAATAGATCGTCTGTCAGTATCGAGATATCGCCTTATGAGATCCTTGAGGGAAGATAATGTCGATCTCCCTTATGTTAGGATGAAGTTGTAGAGCGTAAGATGCTCGGACCCGCAGTAGTCCAAGGGACCAGGGATATAATAGATCTAATCAGAGGATGGCTGGTAGTAGCTCAAGATGGACATAAGAAGTATGTTGATTTGACATGAAAGGACAAGGAATATGAAGTAGGAGACCTAGTGTTGTTATAGGTATTCCCTTGGAAAGGATGGATGAGGTTCGGAAAGAAAGGAAAGCTAAGCCCACGAATTGTTGGACCCTTGGATATATTAAGACGTATTGGGAAGTTAGCATATGAGCTAGCCCTACCCCTGAACATGTAGCAAGTTCATAACATGTTCCACATATCAATGTTAAGGGAGTGTAATCCGGATGCCAGACAAATAGGGGCGTATGAGCGCATAGACATGCAACCAGATGTAACCTATATGGAGCAACCATGAAGGGTTATAGATCGAAAAGGAAAAAGTGCTTTGGAGAAGGGTTATCAAACTAGTTAGAGTTTGATGGTAGAACCACAATGTGGGAAAATTTACTTGAGAGTTAGAAAGTGCAATGCTAAGAGAGCATCCCTATTCATTTTCTATCCGATTCCGGGACGGAATCCTTTTAAGGAGGGGAGACTGTAATAACCCCAATTTTTGGAACTTTTGAAACCCTTATGAATAGTGATTTGGCTGATTATGCTGAATTAGAAAACTTTTCATGCCACACTTTGTAGGGGTTCTTTTATTGTTATTCTGAGATCTTATTAGTACTCTATATGGTATATAAGTGTATGTAAAGATCGTCAGAATCCAAATTCGAACACTTTGATTTTGCCCAAAAATCCACCAGATACCGAAAGAATTGAGTATAAGGTAACAGGATAAAAAGGATTTAAATTCAAGGATTATAAGAGAGGATCATAAAAGGAATATAATGTATTAAGAAAGGTTAAGGGGACCCAAGTAATAAGATCCCGGGTATGATCCCTCAAACGATAAATGAAAATGGAAGTTAAGCGAACCGTATAACAAATCAGCGATCATTAGCCAAGTAATTAGGAGTTAATCAAAGAGGTTAGTGGATGATGATGTCATCACACCAACAAGAGAAGGACAAGTGTACCAAGATGACATAGAAGGATGACATAAGCATGACCAAAAAGGGAAGGAATTATTGGTTGATTTTAAGCTATTCATTTTTTACCATGGTTAAAAGGTAATTAATCAAAACAAAAGGAAACAACCAAGAAAAACAAATCAAAAACACAAAACACAAAGTTGACCATTTCCAACAAGAAGCTCTCGGCCTTTGTCCATTTCAAAGGAAGAAAAAATTCAAATTCAAGTTTCAAGCCTTATTAATTAGGGAGGTAATTATCTAAGGTTCCTTGTACATAGATACAGATATCCTATGAATCTAAGCTTCAAATTCCTTCACAATCTCTTCCAATAATTCATGGAAGAAGAGACTGAATACTGTTTTTCAAGAACTTGAAATTTTGATCTTGTGTTTTTGTTTAGATAAAGCTTTAGTAAGGATTTTCCAAGGTTGTTTCAAGCTCATTAGTTACTCCTACTCACAAGGAAGGTATAATCTCTTAACCTAGAATTGTTATTGAATGTTAAGAGCTTATTATGAGTAGTATAGTTCATGAGAGGCATGATTATTGAATATTTAGAGATTGGTTAGTTTTGTAATGTTTTTGGAGTTGTAAATCTTAATGATTAGTTAATGAACTTAAGAAAGCTCTTAGTTCATGATTGAGAAGTAGTATAAATTGGAAATATTGAGTTTTCGGGGCTGTTGTAGTAAATAATGGATGAAGTTTGGTTGTAGTGGTGATTGTGGGTTGAATTGTGAATTGATTGGAATGATTTAAATTTAGTAATCGCGTAAACATAGCCGTCGTAATGCCCGATTTACTTTAGACTGTTTTTGTTCTTAACATCAGGACCCGAGAAATCACTGCTAGGTTTTGACCATTGCCATGATTAGATACTTCATGTTACGAGCTTCGTTTTGATATGTGGTTCGCTTGAATCCGATGTACGGTTTAGGAGAAACGACCGTTTTAAGTAACGGCATTTCGCGACCGAACCACTACCCCTCGCCTTACTTTGAAACCTTGGTTAAGGCCCTTAAATGACTAATTGGAGCATAAAAAAATTATGTAAAGTGGATTAAGCAGTTGGGAGGGTACTCGCGAAAGAATCGCCTTTAAACTCTTAATGCGTAATTTATTAAAAATGGTGGAGCCGAGGGTACTCGAGCGACTTAAGTGAATCGTTAAGCGCAAAAGCGAACGTTAGGATCTAATTGGTTAAAGTATAGATTCTTAAGCGACTTTGGTTTAATTCCAACTTATATGTTGTTTATAGGTTACCAGAATCGTCCCAAGCCTTTTATCACCCCCAGTCGCTCAGGCAAGTTTTCTACCCGTTATACTGTTGTTGTGATGTATATATATGCATTATCTTGTGATAGATGCATGATGGTTGTTAGAAAATCTTGCGATATATTGGAGCATGTGATATGGTATATATGCATGTCTGTTTCGTAATCTTGATATCTAATTGTTGATTCAATTGCTTATAAGTTGCATAATACCTATGCTAGAGATAAGCAGTAGTTGCGTATACCCTTAGTATAGGGGACCCAAAGGTGAACATTTTCTAAACCGGGAGTCGATGTTCCCGAGTATAATATATATATATATATATTGATATAGTTTTCAAAACTATTAATCGAATAAGGTTTATTCGATAACTTTATTTTATTTAATGAATATTATTTTGAATATTCATTTGAGGACTTATGACTCCGCTTACTTTATTTAATGAATATTATTTTTCAATATTCATTCGAGGACTTATGACTCCATTTATTTTATTTAATGAATATTATTTTTGAATATTCATTCGAGGACTTATGACTCCGTTTATTTTATTTAATGAATATTATTTTGAATATTCATTCTAGGGCTTATGACTCCGCTTATTTTATTAAATAATATTCTTTATTTTATTAAAGAATAATGTTTCGATAATCAAACTTATTTTCGATTATTGAAATAAAGATCGTACTTTCGTATAAGTATATCTTTGGTTATTTATTATTCATATCAAGTATGAGTTTTAAAACTTCTACCTCAATTATTTTTATAAGGATTATCCTTATGGGAATATTATTTAAATAATAATATTCAGATATTTTCTAACATATCGGGACTGATTTATTTTATTAAATCAGCATTACTCCAAACATTCTTAAAAATGTTTTCGAGTCTTCAAAATGATTATAAAAATTAGAGCGGATCCAAAAACTCATTTTTATATTTAAGATCTTCCTTTCGAAGGGGATTTAAATACTTGTTCAAAACCTGAGGGATCCGGCTCAGTGGTGTATTTTACATTCACAACGAGGTTGTTGTTTTGAGAAAACATCTTGATTACTTGCCCATCGTTCGGGAAGTAAGTTCATCTATTTGAGTCGGCATAAGCAACATGGGCTCAGTGGGCGTCCATGAAAGTGTAAGTGGCTCAGTGGGAGTCCATCAAATGCATAAGTGGCTGAGTGGCAGTCCAGCATAAGGTCCTATTGCGGCCAGGGTGATGACCAGTGGGGAATTCGTCCATCTACTAGTAGAAAAGGTTACTTATTGGTATCTTTGCCTGATCAGCAAGATATCAGGTTTATGCCAAGGTTTTCTCCTTTCCAAATTCATTGGATATTATAACTCTGTTTATGATTTTCATAACAGAGGTTTTCAAGGAGTGTATGAAATGTATATATATATAGGTGTATATATATATATCGGGACTTAATGAAGTATCTCGTAACTTCATTTCTTTCAAAAGATATTTCAAAGATTTAATCTATTCAAGTCTTATCTTGTAGTCTCATCAGTGTGATGAACTTTTAAAACTGATTATAACTTGAACGGTGGTAGTTCAAGTAGTATTTGGAAAAGATATAAGTATATTGGAGTATCTTGTAACTTCATCTTTTAAACTTATATCTAGTAAATGATTATCTTATGCATGTCAAAGATTTTCAGAAAAACATTGAGACAAGGTTAGATATATGAGATCACCTTGCAACAATATTTTTATACAGTTATAAACTGGAACTCTGTGTATATTATACATGTCAGAGGATTTCAAAGATTGTGAAAAGTATATATATATTTATATACTGAATATTTTACGACTTGGTCGCGTTAAGATAAGAAACTTGGTTCATTTCTTTTTGACCAAGACTTTCATGAGTACTATGAGAATGCTCATATATTGTTAATTATTATACATATTATTTCGGTGGGCTTGTTGCTCACCCTTGCTTTCTTCTCTCATCACACAACAACAGATAGACAAGATGAATAGGATCAAGCTCCCAATTTGTGAGCGGTTAGGAAACGTTCTGAAGTTTCCTGTAGGCGTTGATGCCGTTGTAGCTGAGGTAGGAGCTACCAGTAGGCTAGGCTTTCAACTTTTGGTGTGCCAGACTTATGTATATTTATGAATTATAATAATGGCAAAGAATATGTAAATTATTCAGAAACCCTTTTTATGGTGATATGGTTTATAATTGTGGAATAAAATGACTTGTGTTATTTTTGGTATTCATCTCTGAGACTATAACTTGTGGTGTGTGTGTGTATATTGTGGGGTTACAGTACGCAGTAGTTGGTTGACTGTTAAGATTAAGTATTGATAAGGGAAATGGAACTCTTGACAACCCGAATCCCCGACCCCGGATTTGGGGGTGTTACAAGTGCAATGGACCCTTCTTTCTTCCTCCCTTTCTCCATTCTTTCATCTTGCTCTATTTCAAGCTCATAAGTCTTTAGAATGCCATAAAGTCTCTCTAGTGTAAACTCCTTATATTCTTGTGAATTTATCTAGGAGACTGCCATTGGTTTCCATTCTTTTGGAAGGGATCTCAGGAATTTGAGGTTAGAATGTTTATTTTGGTAGACTCTTCCATGCAGCTTCAGAGCATTTAGTAGCTTTTTTAAATCTACTAAAGATATCAGTGAGAGTTTCACCTTCTTCACGGTGGAAATGCTCATATTGCTGAATTAGTAACTACATCTTGTTTTCTCTAACTTGTTCAGTGCCATCACAGATTATTTGAATGGTATCCCAAACTTCATTGGCTGTCTTGCAATTAATGATGTTATCAAACATGTCACCATCAACTCCATTGAACAGAATATCCATGGCCTTCTTTTCTTTCCTGCCTTGTTCAATATCAGGATCTGGCCATTCATGCCTTGGCTTGGCAACTGATTATAACGACTCATGTATTTTCTTTTTATTTTAATAATCAAAAGTGTAATAAAGGTTTAAATAATTAAATAAAATGTGTGTAATGGTTTTTGGCAGCAGTATTAATTGTTACTTAATTATTTATGATTTATTGATATGTGGAATTGAATTATGTGATTTTCTAGCGAGTTATATGATTTTATTTGACTTTTAACAGTGATTTTATTTCAGTTTTATTCCATAAATATTTGGATTGTCTTTAAAATTGGTTTTCTAATTTTATAATTCCAATAATTATTTTTAGGGTTTTATGAAATTGAGAAATCAATATTTCATTGATTATTTATTTTTAAATAATTTTCTGAGTGTGTTTATTTTCAAAATCCATATTTAATTCAGGAATTCTTTAAAAATTACGAAAATTATATTTTATTAAGTTCGTATTATTCTGAGAATTTTAAAATCATTTTGGACATTTTCGGGAATCGTTCCACCCGCGCATTGTTTCGTTATTCGTTAAAAGCGGGTATAAAGCGTACCTTAAAAAAATTGTTTTAAAATTTCAGAATTTATGATTTAAATAACTTCGGGATATTTGTATCATCTTAAGCCTATTTTGGCAATATTCTAATTAAAATTTATTTATGAATTGTACCCTTAAAAATAGATTAAAACGATTATTCAGGCCTGCAGTCAGTTGAAACAAAAATAAAATGACACGTATCCAATGAAGTTGGACACGTGCCGTGCATTGGTTATTTCAGGAGTGAATAATCAGTTAGGGGGGGAGATAAACATCATCTCTTCTTTGTCTCTTGGCGTCGGCTGTTTCTTTGTTCTCTCGATTCTCTCTGTTCTCTCTCGATTGTCTCGGTTCTCTCTCTTTGCTCTCCTGTTTCCCTAGCTGTGGCACCTGGTTGTCGTCGTTCTTGTTTTTCTGGCCCGATTCCGGTGAGCCGCCGCTCGATTCTTTCTTGCTTGGCTGGTTCGATTTGTGTTATTCAGCTGTGTATATACATATGATTATGTATGTGTGTACCTGTGTGTGAAGTTGTGTGTACATGTGTGTGTGTGTGGGCCGATGGCGCGTGTGTGTGCGGCTGTGCAGTATGTACGGCTGTGCAGTGTGTGCGGCTGTGCAGTGTGTGCGGCTGTGCAGTGTGTTGTGCGGGTTGGTTGTGTTATCTGTTGGTTTGGGTTGGGCTTCACAGTTGGGCTTGGTTGATTTAGGCCTCTACTGTTGGGCCTAGTTTTTGCAGTTGGGCTGAATTATTACAGCCTTTAATTTCATTTCCTATTTTCTGCATGATTTTTGATTAATATTTGTGATATTAATTATTGGTGCGGAATAATTCTTAAGGATAAATCGGTGAAACTTTGTGTTGGAAACCCGAGAATTTATCGGGTACCCGCAAAATTTTGCCGTCGTACCGCGATGACTCGTTACGAGCGAATGGTGGACGGTGATGATGATGTTCCGAGTCCTAAATTTTATAAATAAATAAAATGATTACGAAAAATATTTTCAGACCTAAACGATTAATTTGGTTTGGTGTTGGGATGTATGTGGTATAAAATAATGAAGTAATATTGAGGATTGTTGTGATTATGGACGTCGTTATAACCGACGGGTACTCTTATAAATAAAGAAGTTGCTGCCAAAATTTCCTAAAAAAATATATTCACAAACGTACATAATTATGTTCTACGTATTACCCCTATTTATGTTCGGAATATGTGATTATGCGATTATGTGTATAATACTAATACGAGTCAGGTTGTCGGATTTGGGGTTATTAGGATTTGAGGATATCAAGCATGTCGGTATAACTAAATAGGGTATTCTGTATTTGTAGATCCCAGTCGAGTTTTCCCAGGATCGAAGTCATCGTGAAAGCTACTTAGGGTTTTGTAAAGCGTTGCAAGGCAAGTACCCCTGACCATTCTTTTATGGTTCAGTACGTATGAATAGCTAAATGTTTTATTCTTGTAATGGAACAGAAACGTTTTAAGTTACATATCCCCTGTAATTATAAATCACTGTTTTCAAATTGTTTTGGGGAGAAGTAACTTCGAAAGGTACCTATCTCGAATGCAATGATTTGCGAACTGGATTTTATATGTGTGTTGGTTAAATAAATGATTTTAAAAATGAGATAGGTACAAGTGTTTTGAAAACTGGATAAAACGGTCAGATATGGGATACATTGGGGCCAGAGTAGGCCTATTGAGGTGGCGTAAGAGGTTAATTCAGTTGCGCGCACTATAAAACCGATTAGTCCAGCAGGTCAGAGACCTAGCTAGTCTCTGAGTTTCGGAACAGGTAAATGGGATGGTAGTTAGAGTCGTCTGGTGTTGATAGCCTGATCAGCTGTCTTCACGTATCAGCTATGTATCTGACTGGAATTTATGATTTACATAAGAGCATAAGTAGTTGATACAACGGTTTTATAAAATGATTAGCATGCTAAAATTGGACTCTGGTATTTACACAACACACTACTATGTTGTTTTAACAAAGCATACTAGTTCGTGATATCCAGTTATCTCTAATTTTCATTATGAAATGTTGATATCATGATTACAGTTTTGTTCCTATTATTGTTACATTCTTGTTTTTATTCTGTTATTCATATGTTGGTACTGCTGAGCGATTATGCTTATCCTTGCAAACTGTTATGTATATCTCGCAGATGCCTAGAAGACCAGTCAGACCGACCTATGTTCCTGCCCCTACTGGACCTGGCTCCTCTGAGGTAGTTTGTATCAAGGCATGAGGTATGATGAGTTGCTGGATAAAATTAGAGTGTGTTAGATGTTGAATAATGAGTTTTGTAATAATGAGAACCTGAGTTATACTTGAGCCTGGATCGGATCTTGGTTTGGGGTCAAGTTAATATGTTTTAATAATAATCTCGTTATTTATATTTTGGTTGTTGTGTTCGGTGACGTCAACTCCTGACCCCGGGGTTGAGGACGTCACACTGATAGCTCATTTCCAGTTGCAGCTCTCATTGGTACATGAGGACCTCTCTCTATGCAATCCACATAGGCCTCATCTTGAGAAAGTAAATGAAGATGCATCTTTACCTTCCATTGATGGTAATTATCTTTGTCCAGAAAAGGAATCTTGACTCCAACATCCTTCTTGCTCATTTTGTTGTTTGTTGTGATCTTTAAACTCTTTGTGCTTCATGAGCTTGCTCTGATACCAATTGTTAGTCCCTAACAATGCATCAAGAATTATAGAAGGGGTTTTGAATGTAATTATAGTAAACTTTTTCTTGAACTATAAAATGTTCTAACTCAAACTATATATATATAAGTGTTTTGATTTGAAAGGTGTGGAATCACAAGTTAAATAAATTAAAAACACAAAGTAAAAAAACACAAGTCTTTAAAACTTTCTGGTGGATTTGAAAGTATCCACCATATATATATATATATCAAATTAAGAACTCTGTGAAGAACAAATTATCTCACAGGTGCTTTACAAGTGAACAAACAAACTACAGAGAAATTCTTAACAGTTATAGCTTTTTCTATTTCTGTTCTAAAAGTGTTTACTTGGTTGTTTGTTCTACTAGCTACACTTGGTTTATATACCACCAAGCTTAAATGGTAATAAGATAGGATAATAAAATAAAACTATCAAGTCAAACTCCATGTTGCTTCACTACTCTATTTCAGCATCTTTGAAAATCTTCTTAACTTGTATGGAAATGGTATTGCTTCTTTGTTCTTCATTTCCTATTAAATAGGCTGCCAAATTCCTTTTACAAACACCCAACGCATGTGACTGTGTTGTCACTGTCAACAGACATTTGAATTGATGATCCGTCGGGTACATGCTTGTCATCCGTCGGGTAGCTTTGTTGATCATCCGTCGGGTAGCTTTGTTGATCATCCATTGGGTAGCTATTTGACACTTGACTTCATTTCACTTATGCAGAATTACAAGACATCTTATATTTACAATTAATCAACCTATTATGCATATCTAATAAGAGTCAACATGACTCATAGGCAACTACATAATCTATACAAAGTTGTTTGCAGAATTGAGTTACAATACTTATTATTACATAAGCTACTCACTCGATGGATGTCAAATCATCATCCGTCGGGACTATATCTGATCATCCGTCGAGTGATACATTTTTCACTAAGTTAAATCTACTAAGGTGTTTTGTTAATGTAATCATCATGTTCACAACATATTCCCAACAATAACCTTCTCTGGATAGAAAATTCAAAACAGTGGAGTTGAATGCAGTCACTTGCCTTGATGTAGAAGTTCTTCCACCTCTTCCTCTTCCTCTTCCTCTTGCTCTTGCAGATCTACCTCCTCTTTTTCCTCTTCCTTTAGAAGTGTTAGCTTCAGCTTCAATTTGAGCCCAAAGCTCCTTTTGTTGTATAACTGCTTCTTCAGGTGTTAGATTAGGAAATTCTTCAGTTATATACCCAAGAGCACTCCTAGCATTCTTTTGCTCAAACTTCTTGTCTTTGTAGTACAAGACAATCTCTTCACTTGTTTCCTTATGTCTGTAAGGAAAGAACATCCCTTTAGCTTCTGCTAAATTTGAGATTGTAATATCATCATCCTCAGGAGCACCAACAGTAGTCTTTTACTTGGCTTTATAAGCACCAGTAGACTTTCTTTGTCCTGAAGGATCATTTTTTTTGGAATGTTGAAGTTGTTGAGCAGTAGAAGCAATTTGAACATCTGTAACTGGATTATTCTTATCACCATCATCATCAATATCTTTATCCTTTGTCTGAATAGAATCTGGTGTACATTTTGTAGCAACTATCTTCTCCCCCTTTTTGGCATTAGTATTTGAAAGAAGAGAAAACAGAGCATCCAGTTTGTCACCTATAGAAGAAACCTTGTCTTCCAAGGAGGAAAGTCTAGAGGACATACTGTCTTGAGATTTAACAACATCTTTGATGGTTTTTTCACACTTTTGATTTCAGCTGAGTTAGGTGTGTGAAGCAAAAATCCATCAATTTTCTCTTTGACACTAGCAGGAGACTTCTTCATTTCATCAAGTTCATAGTGAATTCCTTTAACAGAAATGGTTGAGGTCTTAAGATGCAACTTTGGATCAGGAGTTTGAATTTCATCATAGGCCCGATGAATATGTTGCAGGCCAATAGCAGATGAGATAGAAGTATTTGTAAGTCTACATTTATAATCCCATTCTGTATGTCTGAAATACTCAGCATCAGGATTGTAATAAGAAGGATGTTCAGTGAAGTTCGAAAAAGAACCAATATTGGACTTCTTGGATGCATCAATTGCAGACTTAAGCTGAGCAGTAAAAGGATCATCATCATCACTATCATTGTCAGAGTCAGACAAGCAATCAGAAGAATGTGCAGAATCAGCCATAATTGCCTTGCTTTTATCCAGATTCTTTGCAACAGATGCCTGTGGCTGATGTGATCCTGAAACAGAAACATAGTAACACCTAAATCTCTCTGTTCTTTTCAAGTGATCTCATCACTTCTCACACAATATATTACTTTTAAGAGTAATATTATTCTCAGAGAAGAAACTTTATAAGTAAAGAAAAACTTATAAGATTCTTGTCTCAAAACTACCTCTCCTTTTGTCAGTACAGGAGACTGCCACTCAAAATATTTTTCGCTCTTTTTTTTTAAATCAGATATTTTCACACAGTCCCACGAAAGGCTCAATCACACATTTAGCAAAGAAATAAGAGATGGTTGAGAAGAGTTATATGCTTGTCATATAAATATAGGTAACCTCAAATCAGAGACTATTTATAATCATAAAAACATGAGAATATATGAGAAGTTAGCAATACCTGAAGGTGATTCCTCAACTGGAAGTGATGAAAATGGAGGAACAAATAGCACATCAGGATGCTTTTTCAAACTAGAAACTAGTAATGGATCATCAATTGTAGCTAGTGTCGTTGAAGGATGATTCTCAGTAGGAGCTGATGTATCATCAGGATTTGATCTGTCAGGAGAAGTTGAAAGACCAGCATCAGTACTTTGAACTGATGGTTCTTGTGGAGTCTGAGACATGTGAGCTGCTTTAGCAATTCTTGGTGAAGGTTCTTGTGTGCTCTTCTCAAAAATAGGATCATCAATGATTGCATCCACTCGTTAATCTGCTTTTCCTGGAGTAGTTGAGCAGAGTCTGCAAGAAGATCACTCTGAGCAATATTAACAATGATTTGTGCAGCCTCAGTGTCTGCATCTTCCCTTTGAGAAGATGGTTCTTGTGTGACTGGATGTGTTGTAGTTGCTAAATCCCTTTGAGACCTAGGTTCTTGTGTACTAACATCCTTATCAAGAGGCTGGGTCTTCTTCTTCTTTCTGATATATCCAACTACTTCTTCACTTCTTCTTTTCAACTGGCTCTTTGCAGTTTTCTTATTTTCAGCAGTTGCTTCAATTAATGGAAGCTTGTCAAGCAGAGCACTAGCATCAGTAGTTGGCTCCTTGATTCCGGTAGTGTCAATCAAGTCATCAGGATTTTGATCAATGGACTTCTTGATTTTTGACAGGGACCCTATTTGCATATGATCATCTGATTCAAAATCTTCTTGAATGATCAGTCTTCTTTTCCTGATTGGAAAGCAGTCTTCTTTCTTCTCACTCTCACTCAGTGAGACTTGTTTAGCCTTCTGTTCAAATGTGACAGATTTCTTAAACAGCCTTTTCTTTGTTACAACTGATGTGTTTTGAGAGACAACAGAGGAGGCTAATTTAGAGGCTTGTTATGTTTACTATTTGGAAGAAGAAATGCTTGGGTTAGAAATAAGATGGGTGATTTCTTGAGTCGTAGCATCATGAACTGTGACAGAGGTGCCAGTATCAAGATTTGCAGGCACTTGTGTAGGAGTAGGTCTATTTCTTAACAGAAATTACCTGACCTCTCTAGGAAAAAAGGGTGGTCCTGAAAATTTATTATTTTCATCCCTTTTGATATGATAAGTGATTGCATTCTCAGAAATTTGAAAAACAGGGAGTAATTCATCATCATCAAAAATATCATTAGGGCAAAGAAAATTGAAAATTAGTTGCAAAAACCTAGTATACCCTATTACTCCTGAAGCATCTGCTCTCCTAGCAATTATGAACTATAATATAGTATTACCATAATCAACATTACCGGAGTTAAGAAGAGAGTACCCAATTCTCAGGAAAGTGGATGGAAGAGCATCAAAGTTTATTGTCTTATTCAAGAAACTGTTAGGAATATGTGTATTAGTTTGATGATAAGTTAAACAAAACACTTAAGTAGAAATCTAGTGTTTGTAGCCTCAACGGATAAGACCATCTTGGCTATCCGTTGAAGGAGTAGCTTTACTTAGCAATAAGTTTAGTATTGTAGGACATTTCATTCTCTGGATTCAAGTTGTAATTCTTAGATGTTGTAGGAAATTATCAGTCATGTTGACTACTAGTGGATATGCAAATAGGAGGGCTAATTGTAAATATTTCATGCCTTGTAATTTTGTATAAGTGATGAAGTATCAACTGATATTGAAGACCTTCAACGGATAAGAAACAAAGCTTCAACGGATGTCTCTAATGCTTCAACGGATAATATCCATCAACGGATGAGTGCTTCAATGGATGAAGACTTCAACTGATAATGCATCAACGGATAAGGCATCAACGGATGAAAGCTTCAACGGATGCTTAGTTCATTAGCAGTTGATAGTGACAATTCACAAGCTGACAGAGGCACATGGGTTGACAGAGACAAACTGGAATGTGGAAGCCTCTAGGAGGAATCAAAAAAATGCAGCATTTCCATTCTGATGCAAACAAGGAAGTATTCAAAGATCTACAGCCAAGCCTAAATTGCATTTGATAGAGAAATGAAGAAGAAACATGTGAAGAATCTTTTTAATTGTATTTTACAGTTTTGTCTTCACTTGTAAACTTGGTGATATATAAACCAAGTAGCAGCTAGTAATTAGATAAGAATTTTCCTGAGCTGTTTAGAAATATCCAGAGAGAAAATCATCTAGTTTGTACTAGGAAGCAGCTGTGATTTAATTCTTTGAATCACAGATTTTCTGAAATAACACATCTCTGGTGGAACAACATATCCACCAGAAAAGTTTTTAAGTTCTTTGTGTTCTTTACATTTGTGTTTGAATATATATCTGTCTGTATTAGCTTCAAGAAATTCACACACATTTGTTCACTAAAACACTTAGCCTTAGAAACTACTCAAAACTTGAAAAAGTTTTGAGATTTACATTCAACCCCCCTTCTGTAAATCTCATTGTTAGTCCACTGGGAATAACAATTGGTATCAGAGCTTGCTCTTAACATACAAAGAGTTTAAAGATCCATTCTGCTAACATCATGAGTAAGAAGGATATTGGTGTAAAGATTCCAATCCTGGAAAGAGATAACTATCATCACTGGAAGGTGAAGATGCATTTATATCTTCTCTCTCAAGATGAAAGCTACATCAACTGCATTGAAAATGGTCCCCACATCCCACACAAGGTGGCAACAGCTGCTACTGCAACAGTTGCTGTTGGACAGTCTATTCCCAAGCCAAAGGCAGAATGGACTGTTGAAGATATTGAAGAGGTCCACAAGGACAAGAAAGCCATGAACATTCTGTTTAATGGCCTGGATCAAGATATGTTTGACAATGTCATCAACAGCCAAACTGCTAAGGAAATTTGGGATACTGTGCAGCTTATCTGTGAAGGCACTGAGTAAGTTAGAGAAAACAAAATGCAGCTTCTCATTCAACAGTATGAATATTTTCACTTTGAAGAAGGAGAATCATTGAATGATACCTTCAACAGATTTTAGAAACTGTTGAATGGATTGAAGCTGTATGGGAGAATTTACCAAGTCAAGGACTCCAATTTAAAATTTCTAAGGTCTCTACCAAAGGAATGGAAGCCTATGACTGTTTCTCTAAGAAATTCTCAAGATTATAAGGACTTCACACTTGAAAGATTATATGGAATTTTGAAGACATATGAACTTGAGATGGAGCAAGATGAGCTGTTGGAAAAGGGAAAGAGAAAAGGAGGATCAGTTGCACTTGTAGCTGACAGTGAGAAGGTTGAAGCCATGAATAAGGAAAAGACAATGCCAAGTCTCAAAATTGGCACAAGCAAATCAGAATCAAGCAAGGGTAAAGAGCAAGTAGCTGAGGATGAAGACAATTCCAGTCAGGATGACTCTGATGATATTGATGAATATCTGGCTTTTCTGTACAGGAGGTTTGCAAAGATGAAGTTCAGGAAAAATACAAAATTCACTAAGCCAAACAAAAACATGGTGGACAAATCAAAGTTCAAATGTTACAACTGTGGCATTAGTGGACACTTTGCAAGTGAGTGTAGGAAGCCAACCTCTGATAAAAAGAAATTTGAGCAAGTTGATTACAAAAAGAAGTATTTTGATTTCCTCAAACAAAAGGAAAGAGCTTTTCTCACTCAAGATGATTGGGCAGCAGATGGGGTCAATGAAGATGATGATATGGAATATGTCAACCTAGCCCTGATGGCTAATTCTGATGAAAATGAAACTAGTTCATCAAGCAACCAAGTAATTACTACTGATCTCTATCAGCTTTCTAAACATGAATGCAATGAAGCCATAAATGATATATCCAATGAATTATATCATTTGCGTGTTTCCCTTAAATCAGTAGCTAAAGAAAACACTAGGATCAAAGAGAATAATGTGTTTTTAAGTGATAGGAATGTTGTGTTAGAGAATCAGGTAATTGAGCTTGAAAAGATTAAACTTAAATGCTTGACTGTTGAAAGTGAACTAGAAGAAGCTGTTAAGAAAGTAGAAATTCTTTCTAAATAGTTAGAAAGTGAGCAAGAGGTAATCAAGGCCTGGAAAACATCTAGGGATGTTAGCATTCAGATTGCCAAGGTTCAGGGAATTGAATCATTCTGTGAGGATGCCTGGAAGAAAAACAAAAAGGAGTTAGAATTAATTGATGGATTGTCAACGGATGTGGAATCAACGGATGATGAAAGTTATCCGTTGAAGGAAGAAAAGGAGCATCCGTTGAAGGCTCATCAATTAAAACAGGCAAGTAATTTTAAAAATAAAAATCTCAATAAGAAGAATGATTCAACTCTCAAGAACTTTGTCAAAGAATGAGCTAGCATATCCAAAGATGTCAGTAAGGTGAATATAGGACACATGACTTTAGATCAGCTGAAAAATAGGCTTAAGTTGGTTGAGGATAAGAAGGAAACTAAAAGAAAATCTAAAAGAAATGGGAAGGTAGGGATTAATAAACATAACAATTACACACCTGATAGGTATGCTCCTAGAAAAAGCTGTGTGTATTGTAAAAGTGTTAATCGCATATCTGATAATTGCAAATCTGTTAAAAATGCTCCCATGTCTTCAAATCCCTCCATGTCTAACATGTCTATGTCACCTCTGCATGCCATGCCTGTTATGTCTCATCAGAATCCCCATGCACATTTTACAAACATGCCATATATTAATAATCCTTATTTTACTGCATTTAGTATGCCTCAAATGCCATACAATATGCCTATGTGGAATAACATGTTTGCACAATCTATGCCTTATCAAATTCAATCAAATGTGCTAAATGATTCTGTGACTAACCCTACACTTCAACCAACCACATCTGAGATCAAGGTTGACCCAAAGTTACCTAAGTCAAAAGATGCAGGAGGAATGAAGTCTAGGAAAAAGACTAACAAGGCTGGACCCAAGGAAACTTGGGTACCAAAATCAACTTGATTGATTTTGTTGTGTGCAGGGAAAAAGAAGGAATCTATGGTACTTGGAAAATGGTTGTTCAAGACACATGACAGGAGATTTCACCCTGCTCACAGAGTTTAAGGAGAGAGCTGGCCCTAGCATAACCTTTGGAGATGACAGCAAAGGATTCACTATGGGATATGGCTTGATTTCAAAAGAAAATGCCATCATTGATGAAGTTGCATTGGTTGATGGTCTCAAACACAACTTATTGAGCATTAGTCAACTATGTGACAGAGGGAATACTGTTTCTTTCAATTTTGAAGCCTGTATTGTCACAAGTAAAAAGGACAATAAAGTGGTTCTAACTGGAGTTAGAAAAGGGAATGTGTACTTAGCTGACTTCAACTCTACAGATGCAGAATCCATTACTTGTCTTTTCAGCAAAGCAAGTGCAGTTGAAAGTTGGTTATGGCACAAGAAGCTGTCCCATTTGAATTTCAAGACAATGAATGATCTAGTCAAAAAGGACTTAGTTAGAGGAATGCCTCTAGTGGAATTCAAAAGGGATGGACTGTATGATGCTTGTTAGAAAGGAAAGCAAAAGAAAGTATCATTCAGTAAGAAGCTTGAATCTGCAATTGATGAACCATTACAACTGCTACACATGGATCTTTTTGGACCAGTCAATGTATTGTCAATTTCAAGGAAAAGATATTGCCTAGTGATTGTTGATGATTTCTCTAAGTTTTATGGGTCTATTTTCTTGGATCAAAGGATGAAGCTAGTGAAATCATTATCAATCATATCAAGTAAGTCAACAATCATCCTGATTTCAAAGTAAGGAATATTAGGAGTGACAATGGAACTGAGTTCAAGAATTCAACCATGAAGTTGTTCTGTGAAGAAAATGGGATCATGCATGAGTTCTCAGCTCCAAGGACTCCACAACAAAATGGTGTGGTGGAAAGGAAGAACAGATCACTAATTGAAGCTGCAAGGACAATGCTTGAAGAGTCAAAACTCCCAAATTACTTTTGGGCTGAGGCTGTTAACTGTGCATGTTACACTCAGAATATTTCTCTAATTAATCAGGCAAAAGGCATGACTCCCTATCAATTATTCAAGAGAAGAAAACAACCTTTAAACTTTCTGCATGTCTTTGGTTGCAAATGTTACATCTTAAGGAATCAATCTGATCACAAAGGGAAGTTTGATACAAAGGCTGATGAAGGAATATTTGTTGGCTATTCTGCTGGAAAATCTTATAGGGTCTACAATATAAGAACCAACATTGTCATGGAATCTGTGCATGTTGTGTTTGATGATAAAAAGATTGATGGACTAACAGATGAGGGACATCATGAAGGACTCAAATTTGACAACATTGAGATATATTGTGATGATAGTGAAGATGAGAATTATGAAGAAGGCATCTCTAGAAGAATTCAGAATCTGCCTTTGGATAATGCACAGAATGCTGCATCCGTTGAAAGTCATAATTCAGCTTTCGTTGAAAGAAGCAATGCAGCATCCGTTGAAAGACAAAGTGCATCATCCGTTGAAGTTCATAATGAAGCATCCGTTGATCACAGTCTGTCAACGGATAATCAATTCACTTCATCAGTTGATAGAGCTCCCAATTCCTTTCAAAGGATCAGCAACTCAGGGGGAGTTTCAACCAATCAACATTTATCTCACATCATGACAATACTGAGGCAACCTCATCTAGAGCTAATCTACCACCTCAAAGGAAATGGACCAAGAATCACCCTTTTGAACTGATCATTGGTGATGCTTCATCTAAAGTGCAAACTAGAAGGGCTACTCAAGATGAATGTCTGTATAGTAGCTTTCTATCACAGGAGGAACCTAAGAGAGTGGAAGAAGCTCTATTGGATCCAGATTGGATTTTAGCAATGCAAGAGGAGCTAAACCAATTTGAAAGGAACAAAGTATGGAAGCTGGTACCCAAGCCAAAGAACAAGAGTTCTATTGACACAAAATGGGTATTCAGAAACAAGATGGATGAAAATGGCATTGTCATAAGGAATAAAGCCAGATTGGTTGCTAAAGGCTATTCTCAACAAGAAGGAATAGATTTTGATGAAACATTTGCTCCAGTTGCCAGACTTGAGGCCATCAGAATCTTTATAGCCTATGCAGCCCATGCCAATTTCAAAGTCTATCAAATGGATGTCAAGAGTGCATTTCTAAATGGGGAATTGGAGGAAGAAGTTTATGTAAGCCAACCTCCAGGATTTGAAGATCCAAACTTTCCAGACTATGTGTATTATCTGTTGAAAGCACTCTATGGACTAAAGCAAGCACCTAGAGCCTGGTATGAGACTTTGTAAAAATTCCTTCTAGATAATCACTTCACAAGAGGTACTGTTGACAAAACTCTCTTCTTTAGAAATGTTAATGGCTCTAAAATACTTGTTCAAATTTATGTAGATGATAATATATTTGGATCTACTGATGATAAGCTTTGTAAAAAGTTTGCTAAGTTAATGCAAAGTAAATATGAAATGAGCATGATGGGAGAGCTAACTTATTTTCTTGGTTTACAAGTTAAACAAGTTAGTGGTGGAATTTTCATTAGTCAAACTAAATACATTTATGATCTTTTAAAGAAGTTTGACTTAATGGATTGTTCATCTGCAAAAACTCCCATGGCCACTGCCACCAAGCTTGAACTAAACAAGGCTGAAAAGTCTGTGGATATTTCAAGTTATAGAGGCATGGTTGGCTCACTTTTATATTTAACTGCTAGTAGACCTGATATAATGTTTTCTACATGTCTCTGTGCTAGATTTCAAGCTGACCCTAAAGAATCTCACTTAGTGGCTATTAAAAGAATCTTCAGATATCTCAAAGGGACTCCAAATCTAGGAATTTGGTACCCTAGAGAGTCTGGTTTTGATCTAATTGGCTACTCAGATGCAGATTATGTAGGCTGTAAAATAGACAGGAAAAACATAACTGGCACCTGTCAATTTCTAGGGAACAAGCTTGTGTCATGGTTCAGCAAGAAGCAAAATTCTGTTTCTACATCAACAGCTGAAGCTGAGTACATTGCTGCTGGTAGTTGCTGTGCATATATACTATGGATGAGGAATCAACTATTTGACTATGGTTTGACTGTTGACAAAATTCCAATATTCTGTGACAACGCTAGTGCCATTGCCATTACTGAAAATCCAGTGCAGCACTTAAGAACCAAGCACATTGATATCAAGTACCACTTCATTAACGAACATATGATGAAAGGTACAGTGGAACTTCATTTTGTTCCAAGTGAAAAGCAGATTACAGACATATTTACCAAGCCACTTGATGAATCAACATTCACAAGATTAGTAAGTGAGCTAGGTATGCTTAATTATTCATAAATTTATGTCCTCTATATAATCTACATTGAAGCCTGAAATGAATTTGCTGCAAGAACAAAGTTGGCTTTAAGAAAGACCTATCCTATCAACGGATATTCCCTATCCGTTGAAAGCCAAAATTGTTCTATCAATGGATGTTCATTATCCGTTGAAAGACAAATACATTTCTGGTAATTTTATCCCTCAACGGATAAAATAGTGTTGGTCATCAACGGATAACTATTTACCTTATCCGTTGAAGTGTCACATCAGTTACTTTCAGTAAGTCACAGCCGTTGATTTCTTTACTTAACCGTTGATACAAATATACACTGTTGTATGTATTTGTTTTAAAGGCAGTTTAGAATTTCTATAGTTTTATTTATTCTTGAACGACTGTAATTTACTTAAAAGTATCATTTTATTTACGTTTTAATTCAAGAAAGTATAAAAGCCCATTGAACTCTTATTTTCACTTTACGCTTTTTGCAATTTTCATTCTCCTTCTCTCCCAAAATTCTCAAGTTTTTGTCTGCAACCTCTACTCACAACAATGGCACCAGTAGTCAAAATTATGTCTCAAACAGGATTTGTTTATGAAAAGAATAATTTCGTAGCCTTGGTTGAAAAGAATGAAGCCCATTCTGATTATCATAAGATGATGGACTTCATCAAAAACTGCAAACTGAGCTATGAAATACTGGAAGCCCCAACCATCTACTGTGAGGTTATTGAGGAGATTTGGACAACTGCAGAGTTCAACTCCACAGATATGACTATTGCCTTCTCTCTCAAAGGTAAGGATTATTGCATTAACTGTGATGATATACAGTCTTGCTTTAAGTTGCCTGAGAATAATGCCATAACACCACACACTGATAAAGATGTATCTGCTATGTTAGATTCCATAGGCTATGCTTATGATTCTGCTAGTTTAGGTAGCATTAGAAGGAAAGGCCTTAGGAAAGAATGGAGTTTTCTTGGAGATGCCTTTATTAAGGTTTTCTCTGGGAAGATTAGCAATTTTGATGCCATAACTTCATCTCTTGTTAATATGCTTTATATGCTAGTTTCTGATAGGTACTTTAATTTTAGCAACTGTGTCATGCTAGAATTAGGTTCCAGATTAGGTAACAAAGCTAATAGACCACATAACATCTACTATGCTAGATTTTTTATGTTATTGGCTAACCATGTTACTGAAGGATTGGTTATATCAAATGAGAATAATAAACTCAAATGTTGGGCACAAGAGAAAAGGGTCCTTGCAGACCTTTTGAGAATGAACCTCAACAGCCAGGTGCCATTGGTATATTTGCCAATCATGAATGCACCACAGGTAAGTGAGGTAAACACTTCTATAACTCCTACTATTTCCAACCCCATTGTTTCTTTGTCTTCCAGTGTGGCAATGGAATCTGTGTCTTTGTCCAAATAGGTTCCTACCAAAGCCACCAAAACTAAAGTTTCAAAACTCAAGTCAAAGAAAACTACCTCTGTTGTTTCTCAAAAGACAACAGTTGTAATAACTACCATAAACCCTGAAGGGAGTGAACAGGGTGTGAGTGGTGAGGGGAGGGGTGAACATCAAGAAACCCCCCAGGATAAGGTGGGAGACGTGAGTGGTACCCAAGCCAGCCAAGCCACAGTCTCTCAAAAGACTGTGGTGGTTCAAAAGGAGTCAAACACATCCCTAGTTGTATCCTCCCAAAAGGGTGCAACTATTGAAAATAGTCCCCAACCAGGGACACAGAACAAACGTGGGAGGGAAACTGAAGCCACACATTCACCAATTAAAGCCTTTTCAAGGAAGAAGAAAGCCAAGACCCTAGTTTCCACACAAGGGGCACACACAGCACAGATACATCCACCTGTATCTGTGCCTTCACAAATTCAGCTTGATGTGATTCCAGCAAATGTGGAGTCACGGCCCCATTCTCTCATAATAGAAACACACCAATCATCAAACTCTCCATCACCCTCTCTGGATGTGGATATGATATTCACATCAATTCCTGATTCTCCCTCATTAAAACTCAGGGAGGAGCCCCACTTAAAACCTGATGATCATCATCTTTTAGATGATTTGTTGGATCATCAGCCAATTCTTTCAGATGTAGTTGAAGAATCTGTGTCACATCACTTAAAATCCATTCACACAGATTCAACAATTGTGTCACTTTCAATATCTACATCTTTTCCTTCTTCAACGGATATCTCTCATCCGTTGACAAGTGGTTGTTCTTCAACGGATAAGCTTAACAGCAGTTATCCGTTGATACCATCAGTTTCCACTTCAACGGATACTCCCTATCCGTTGATGGTCTCTACACACATAACAAAAACAATTCCAACTGTAGAGGACATGGTTACTGTACAATCACTTTTAGGTTTGAGGGAAGGGAGTGATCTTTTGAGTGAGAGGCTGGGTTGCTCCCAGGCAAAAGGAGAGGTTGAGAGTCACCACATGCATGCTATTTCTTCCAGCATGGCAAAAGTGAGTGAGAGGAGTGCCACCTTAGAAGGTGAAGGTGAGGGTGTGAGGGTGTGTGTGAGCCAGGGGGAGCCCCTGATGCAAGAACATAGAGAAAATGAGAGAAAGGCAGGTACAGAAGCTATAAGGGTGGATCCAGCCATTGCTAGTGAGTCAATGACAGTGGATGATGCAGAAAAGGAAAGACAATTTCAGCAACATTACAAAGCTGTAATTGATAACATTTCCTTGGATGCTGACACTTTTACTCATCCTGTTTCAGCCTATCAATTATTGGCTGCTCAGGGCAATGTGGAGGCAGAACAGACTTTAAACATTGTACACACTTCAGAATCTCTTCTCAGAGACAAAGCTGTTGTTAACAGGCTGCCTTCTCAAGCTGGTGAGCCATCTGAAGAATTTGGAGTAAATTCTAATTATGATGACTCTGATTCTTTGGATGAGAGCATGAACTTAGGGGGAGTAGTAGGCCCAAGTTCTGTTCCAGATCTTCCTGAATGGGCATGGGCAAAAGCATCAACACCAGGAGAGTTTGGTGTCACTTTGGTCAGACAAGTCATGACAATTCAGAAGGCCCTTGAGGAGACTACAGATGCTAGTACCAAGCCAATACTTCAAGCTCATCTGGAATCTCTGCATCTCTTGCAGTTGCAGCATTTCAAACAGAATCTAAGTGTGGATGAGCTCAAGCAGGACATTGTTGATCTGAAATCCTACAATGCTGAGAAGTTGGATTCAGTCATACCTTATGGTACTATACAAGATTTGTTGGGGAGACTGAGGAAAGAATCTGATGTTGACAAGAGGCTGGCCAGATTGGAAACCAGAGTTCAGATCATTGAAAACTCTATGGTCACTATTCTTCAGAATCAACAAACTCAAACAAATCTACTCATGCAGCTGGCAAAAGCACAAGGCTTGACCCATACCCTTGATGATAACAAAAAGGGGGAGAATAAAGGGGAAGGGGAAGGAGAGCCATCAACAACAGTTCAAATTTCTCAAGTGCTAGTTCCTGCCATCACCACTTCTCCAATTATTCAAATCAAAGGAAAGCTTGATGGAATTGATCTAATCCAGATAGCAGCAGCTGAATTGCAAGTCAAAGAGCAAAGGAAGAAGATTGATGAAAAGATGCAACAAATATTTGGTTCTACAACTTCTCAATCACAATCTGTGAAGCACAGCACAAAAGTGGAATTAATTATTGTGGAGCTCAAGCCAGTAGGGAGGAATAAGGTTGGAGAGACTTCTTCCAAGAATCTGAAACCTATGGTTCTCAAGCCCAACAACAGATCCAATAAGGACTCTACAAAGAATCCTCTAAGCCTTGCTCAGATGAAAGGAGTGGATTTTCCTCTTCCAAAGCCTGATGAAGACAAGCTTTTGGGTAGAAGTATCACAAAGCTCAAAGAGACCATGGATGTGGCTGTAAGGAGGAACATGGCTATTATCTTCAGAGAGGGAAAGAGCATATGTGTGATGCAAGGACATCCCAAATTCTCAATAATCAAGAGAGAAGAAACCAGAAGGTTGAAGGAAGAAGCCAAACAGCTAAAAGCTGACAAAAGAGCACAAGCAAAGCTTGAAAAACAGCTAAAGTCAGGTCAGGCTGAAGAACAGAAAGAAATTGAAGACAAAAGTGAAGATGAAGCTATGGGGGACATGGTTGATACTGATATGGAAGAAAGAAGTAAGGAAAGAGAAGAATGGCAGAAAGGGAACAGAAAGAAGGCCAATGCAAAGAGAAAGATGGTAGATGAGACTGAAGAAGCCCAATCAATATCCAAACCACTACCTTCTATTCCTGAACCCATTGTGCCTGACCCCTACATAAATATTCATGGTGAAACAATCATTCCTAAGGAGGAACCAATTGATTGGGACACCATCAAATTGCCCACCTTTCTAACCTCTTCTCCACCATCAAAGAAGCAGAAAAGAAGAATCAAATCAACACCCTCTAAAGCCTCAATCAAATTCACACAGAAGCCTAAGCCTAAGCCTCAAGCCTCTAAGGATGATTATGTTCACATCTGTGACATAAAAGAATTTTCAGACATTGAACTCTATCTGGATGAGCTGGAGGAAGTAAGGGGAATAACTGCCTACAGACAGCTACCAGAAAGACTAGTGTTCAAATACAAAGGAAGTGGGGAAAGAACTTGGCCTCTCTACAGGATTCTGAATGAAGGCTAGTCTACCTTGGTTAGAGTCTACTCAGCCATACAAAGGGATTCTGGCTTTACCAGGACTGCCAAGACTGAGATTCTCAACAAGATTGCCAACATAAGGAAAACTTGGTGGGAGCCCAATGCCTTGCCTAGAACATTACTCATTCAAGAAAGAGGAATTACAGTTCACAAATCACCTCATTGGTTGATGGAGTTTAGAGACAACAAAGGAGTCAGAAGATTTTTTAGAATTGAAGATCAGCTCAAGATTGCCAGTAATGAAACTCTCAAGGATATGCAATCTAAGTTGGACATCAATGAAGAAGATGAAGCTGAATTCTACAGACAACTTCAACTTCAAATAGAGGAGAATGACAGGAGGCTAGGAAAGAAAACAAGGAATCAAAGGAAAAGAAACTAATCTGCTCAGGCTAAAGGAGCACCCTTGGAAATAATGTAATTCTTCAATTCCATCTCAGCATACACATTTTTGCAGCACTTTTGAATTTCTGCTTTATTACAGTTTATATATTTGTCAAGTGTTTTGTTATCATCAAGCTAAACCTAAATTTATGCCTACAGTTCTAGTAGACATAAATAGGGGGAGATTGTTAGGAATATATATTAGTTTGATGATAAGTTAAACAAAACACTTAAGTAGAAATCTAGTGTTTGTAGCCTCAACGGATAAGACCATCTTGGCTATCCGTTGAAGGAGTAGCTTTACTTAGCAATAAGTTTAGTATTGTAGCACATTTCATTCTCTGGATTCAAGTTGTAATTCTTAGATGTTGTAGGAAATTATCAGTCATGTTGACTACTAGTGGATATGAAAATAGGAGGGCTAATTATAGATATTTCATGCCTTGTAATTTTGTATAAGTGAAGAAGTATCAACTGATATTGAAAACCTTCAACGGATAAGAAACAAAGCTTCAACGGATGTCTCTAATGCTTCAACGGATAATATCCATCAACGGATGAGTGCTTCAACGGATAAAGACTTCAACTGATAATGCATCAACGGATAAGGCATCAACGGATGAAAGCTTCAACGGATGCTTAGTTCACTAGCAGTTGATAGTGACAATTTACAAGCTGACAGAGGCACATGGGTTGACAGAGACAAACTGGAATGTGGAAGCCTCTAGGAGAAATCAAGAAAATGCAACATTTCCATTCTGATGCAAACAAGGAAGTATTCAAAGATCTACAGCCAAGCCTAAATTGCATTTGATAGAGAAATGAAGAAGAAACATGTGAAGAATCTTTTTAATTGTATTTTACAGTTTTGTCTTCACTTGTAAACTTGGTGATATATAAACCAAGTAGCAGCTAGTAATTAGATAAGAATTTTCCTGAGCTGTTTAGAAATATCCAGAGAGAAAATCATCTAGTTTGTACTAGGAAGCAGCTATGATTTAATTCTTTGAATCACAGATTTTCTGAAATAACACATCTCTGGTGGAACAACAAATCCACCAAAAAAGTTTTTAAGTTCTTTGTGTTCTTTACATTTGTGTTTGAATATATATCTGTCTGTATTAGTTTCAAGCAATTCACACACATTTGTTCACTAAAACACTTAGCCTTAGAAACTACTCAAAACTTGAAAAAGTTTTGAGATTTACATTCAACCCCCCTTCTGTAAATCTCATTGTTAGTCCACTGGGAATAACAGAAACATCTACTGAAACAGTTAAAGAAAAAGTTCCACTCTCTTTTCAGTTTGGTCCTGACCAGTTTTCCAATGGTTGTGATTTCTCCTTGATAGCCTAAAGTCCTTAGCATATCAAACAGCTGCTCATTGGTATGAGTATCAGGAGCACCATTAAGAGCAGGCAATCTCAAGGCTTGAAGCAGAATGTCAGCATCAACTTTATATCTTTGGTCCTTATACTCAAAAGAAAAGCCAGTATGTGTTGAATTTACCACTGTTGTGTTTCAGACCAAGTTCATTCACAAGATTTGTAAATGTTTCTTCAGGTAATGGCTTTGTGAAGATATCAGCCAACTACTGATCAGTAGGAACAAAATGAAGCTCTATGGTTCCTCCATGACATGCTCTCTTATGAAGTGATATCTGATACTGATATGCTTTGTAAGAGAGTGTTGTACCGGATTTCCTATCATAGAAATAACACTTTGATTATCATAATAAATAGGAATTTTTGAGAATGATAATCCATAGTCCATGAGCTGATTTCTCATCCATAACAACTGAGCACATCAACTCCCAGCTGCAATATATTCAGCCTCAACAGTTGAAGTAGAAATAGATTTCTGCTTCTTGCTGAACCATGAGACTAATCTGCCTCCCAAGAACTGACAGCTTCCTGATGTACTTTTCCTGTCTATTTTGCATCCAGCAAAATCAGCATCTGAATAACCACATAATGCAAAATCAGCTTCTCTTGCATACCAAAGTCTAAGAGAAACAATACCCTTGAGGTATCTGAAAATTCTCTTTACTGCAATAAGATGTGGCTCCCTTGGATTTGCCTGAAATCTTGCACACAAACAAGTAGCAAACATAATGTCTGTCCTGCTAGCAGTTAGGTATAACAGAGATCCAATCATACCACTGTAGATTGTCACATCAACTGCTGTACCTTCATTTGGATGAAGTTTTATAGCAATTTCCATAGAAGTACTTGCAGTTGCACTTTCTTGCATATTAAACCTCTTCAGTAGATTTCTTGTGTACTTGGACGGATTGATATAGATGCCATTATCAGTCTGTTTAATCTGCAAGCCTAGGAAGTAACTCATCTCTCCCATCATACTCATTTGATATCTTGATTGCATCAACTTTGAAAACTTATCACACAGTGTTTGATTAGTTGATCCAAAAATGATATCATCAACATAAATTTGAACTAAAAGCAAATTTTAACCTTTATTCAGAAGAAACAGGGTTTTATCTATTGTACCTCTTTTGAATCCATTTTCAAGTAGAAACTGAGCAAGGGTTTCATACCATGCTCTAGGTGCTTGCTTTAGTCCATAGAGTGCTTTATCAAGTCTGTTAACATAATCAGGAAGTTTAGGATCCACAAATCCTATTGGTTGTTCAACATAGACTTCTTCTTTAAGTTCTCCATTGAGAAATGCACTCTTTACATCCATCTGGAAGACTTTGAACTTCTTGTGAGCAGCATATGCCAAGAAGATTCTGATTGCTTCCAACCTAACAACCGGAGCAAATGTCTCATCATAGTTAATTCCTTCCTGTTGGGAATATCCTTTTGCCACCAATCTTGCCTTGTTTCTGATGATTGTTCCATCAAAATCAGTCTTATTTCTAAAGACCCACTTTGTCCACACAATTGACCTGTTCTTAGGTCTAGGCACCAGCTTCCACACTTCATTTCTTTCGAACTCATTTAATTCTTCTTGCATAGCCATGACCCAATATGCATCCTTGAGCGCATCTTCTACTTTCTTTGGCTCTTCTTTTGAAAGTAGATTATGATATAAACATTCATTCTGAGTTGCACTTCTTGTGTTTACACCATCATCAGGATTTCCAGTGATCAGATCAGGATTATGATCCGTAGTCCATTTTCTGGCACTGGGAAGTGTCCTTCTGGAACTAGATGCTCCCCCTGAATTGTATGCCTCATCAAATGCATTTGAGGGCCCCCTGAATCCATTGGGTTATTTCCTGACGAAATATTGGGACTTGACTCATGTTCTTCTGATGTTCAATCAACATTGGAATAAGAATAACTTTGAGATGATTCTTCAGTGTTAGCATCATCAGCTGACCTTTGTTGTTGCTCCCCCTCAACATGTGCAGGCTCATTAGCACAATGATTATCTTCAGAATCGGAAGGAGTGTCAGGATTTAAATCATCAGGATTTGACAGTTCTTTAGAGTTTGATCCAGATTCTAACATTTCCTTTTCATTTGCAAAGATTAAACTTTCATGAGTGTCTTCTTCAAAATCAGGAATCTTCTTATCATCAAAAGATACATTGATGGAGACTACTATAGTGTGTGTTCTTAAATTGAACACTCTGTAAGCTTTTGATGGTAAGTATCCAACAAAGATTCCTTCATCAGCCTTTGATTTAAACTTTCCAAGCTGATCAGTATGAGTTCTCAAAACAAAGCACTTACATCCAAATACATGAAGATGTTTACTGCTTCAGCCCTGAAGTAAGTGGGTAGTTTTGCTTCATCTAGCAGAGTTCTGCCAGCTTCAATTAAGGTTCTGTTTTTCCTCTCAACAACACCATTTTGCTGAGGTGTACCAGGAGCTGAGAATTGTTGCTCTATGCCATTGTACTTGCAGAATTCCTCTATCTTTGAGTTCTTGAATTCAGTGCCATTATCACTTCTCAGGATTTTCACTTTATGAGTAGGTCCATTTTCAATTTGGCTTATGTGGTCCAGAAGAATTTCTGGAGCTTCATATTTCCTGTGTAGAAAATAGACCCATGTATATCTAGTGAAATCATCAACAATTACAAGTGTGTACCTTTTCTTGTTGATGGATATTATGTTCACTGGTCCAAAAAGGTCCAGGTGCAGCATGTGATATGGCTCAGAGATAGAGAATTCTGTTTTACTTTTGAAAGACACTCTTTTTTGTTTAGACTTTTGGCAAGCATCAAAAAGACCATCACTTGAGTATAGCATGTTTGGCAATCCTCTTACAAGCTCCTTCTTGGCATGTTCATTGATTGAGTTGAAGTTGAGATGTGAGAGCTTCTTATGCCAGTTCCAGCTCTCATTCTACTGATGCCTTAGAGATAAGGCAAGTAGCTTCCTTTTCAAGACTTTCATGTAGCCTTGATTCATAAATGTTACCATGTCTGTATCCTATCAAGACAGTTTTCTTTGACTTGTTATGAACAACTTCGTAGTGTGAGTCATAGAATACAACATGATAATCTCTGTCAGTGATTTGACTGATGCTTAGAAGATTATGCTTCAGTCCTTCCACCAGAGCTACATTCTCTATTCCTACCTTTCAAATTATCAAGTTGCCATATCCTAGAATATGTCCTAGATTTCCATCTCCATAAGATACATATGGGCCATCCTTCTTCTCAAATTCTGACAGCAGGGATTTATTTCCAGTCATGTGTCCTGAACATCCACTATCCAAGACAAGTGTATTTTTCTTATTACCCTGCAATCAGAAGAATAATTAGTGAGAAGGATTTTTAAGGACCCACACTTGTTGGGCCCTCTTTTTGGACAACTTAAGACTTTGTGTATCATGAGTACTTTTGATAGTCTTTCCTTTGTCAGGATTTGTCTTGTCAGAAGCAAGTTTAGTAAAACCAACAGAATTAATCACACAAGCAACTTTATTAAACTTAGGCAAAGGTTCATAGTAATTGTGATACAACTTGTGATAAGAACTACAAGTATAAATTGAATGCCAACTACTACCACAATGAAAACAAGGATTTTGTGGTTTATAAAATATTGATCTACCCCTAACATCAAACTCAAGAATAACAGTTTTCCTTTTCTTATTCCTCCTGTAATCAATAGCAAGATGTATAGTATTTCCATAGTTAAAACAAGTTTTCCTAGGAGCATTGGGAACAACCTTGTAATTTGAATCCTTAGAAATACCTTGCTTACCATTCCTGTTCCTTTTAGGACTCTTTACTTGAGGTTTGTCAGTAACCTCAGATATTTTCTTGTTCAATTGTCATGCTGACAAAAGTCCTATATTCTTTTCTTTCTTAACCAACTTAATGGTTTCTTTGCTTTTCTTTCTTTGAGTTTTATCACTTATCAGTTTTTCTTGTGATACTGATGTTGAACCCTTTTCAAAAGTGGATTTGGGTTCATCGGCTTCTGATGAAATAAACTTAACAGGAGTTTTAAGGGAAATTTTATTTTCAGTGTCAACATCCTTAATTCCATCTTTATAGCCTAGTTATTCTTTCAAGTTTTTCTTTGAGATCATCTCATGAACCTTTTTGCCTGAATCAGTCCAGGCTTTAAGGGTTTTTCTCTCATTTTCTAGATCCTTTTCTAACATACTGTATCTAGCCTCAAGAATCTTAACTGTATGTTTAGCTCTTTCACATTCTTTCTTCAAATCTATCTGATGTATTAAGTAAGACTCTAACTGATAATTCCTAGATTTCAAGGTCTTAATTTCAGTTATAAGTCTATCATTTTCTAAAGTTTTATTCTTAAAACTACCATGCAAAGATTTAAGAATAGATTTCAATTCAGATATATTTTCAGTATCAAAAGAGAAGAAAGGAGTTTGTACCTTAGGCTTAGAAGCAGCAGGATCATCAAGACTGGCCATCAGTGCATACCATGTGTTTTCATCTTCAGAGTCAGAGGAGTCCATCCAATTCTTGCTTGAAGTGATCAAGGCTTTGCACTTCCCTTTATCATGCTTTATTTCCTTGCACTCTGAACTGTCATATTCTCATCAGTTTCAGAATCAGTATCATCATCAGGATTTGATGATGAATCATCAGTATCTGATTCTGGCAAATTGTTCTTCTTTCGTATAGCTCCAACAAAATTTTCTTTTGAAGCTTTATCATTAACTTTCAAAGCAACATATTTCCCTTTGTTGCTTTTCCTCTCTCTCCTTTGCTGAACCTCCAAATCATGAGTTCTCAGCATGCCATAGACTTCAACCAGAGTAATTATGTCCAGATCATACTGATGTCCTATGATTGAAGTCTGAGTCTCCCATTCTTCACTCAAAGCTCTCAAAAACTTGGTGTTTGAATCCTCTCGATCATACACCTTTCCCACCAAAGACAGATTATTTAGCAGAGTTAGAAATCTGTCATAGATATCAGTGAGACTTTCATCAGGCTTGGCCTCAAAGTGTTCATATTCTTAAATCAGAACAGCCCTTATGTTCTTCTTGATGGCCATGGTTCCTTGACATTGAGTTTCAAGAGCATCCCAGATTTCTTTGGCAGTCTTGTAGGCTATGACCCTATTCAACATCACAGAATCAAGGCTGTTATGCAAAATGTTTCTTACCTTTGCATCTTTCAGCACAGCTACTTTCTCTTCCGGTGTCCATTATTTCTTCTCCTTCAGTTGATAATGTTCAGCAACAATAGGAATTACAGGCACCAATTTTTTTGGCATGAAGGGTCCATCATTGATTACGTCTAGATAATTTGGATATGTAGCTTTCAGGTATATGAGCATCTTCACCTTCCATGTTGGATATTCAGTCTTTTTCAGAATGGGAATTTTAATGCTTTCATACTTGTTCAGAGAAATGTTTAGATCATTTCTGATTGTAAATTTATCAGTGAGCTCTAATACCAATAGTTGCCCTGTAAAGATATAATTGTTTAAGGGGGGTTGAATACAATTGTATAAATGTTTTGAACAAGTAATGTGACGCCCTCCAAACCCGGGGTCTAGATTTGGGGGTCACTTGCCACTAAACTGTAATAAAATAATCACAGCGGAATAATATAATAAATACGACCCGTTTACCTGCACTGGATCAATCACAGGTTATAGTATGGAACAGGCACTAATACAAACCAACTGTTATTACAAACCATAGTCTAATTGGTTTTACAGATTATTCAAATTTTATTATAAACCTCTAGACTATTTAAGCGTCCCAAAACAGTCTACATGGAATACACACCACTATTTACAAGCATTCGACTTCTGACCAAACCTGGATCTCAAGCCTGCTCTGGCTTAGCTGAAAGATTAGATTGATAAACAAGTATGAGCGAAAGAAATGCTCAGCAAGCAATATAAAATGTACTTGAAATGATAAACCACATTCTGATAATAACTGAACAAAAGGGATGAAAGCAGTAATATTTGATCAATAATAAAGCTTCACAAGCTATCAACAATAAATGATAATTTTTAGATTGGAATCTAACTCCGACGGACGTACTATCACATGCTGATCAGCCCGTGTGATAGCACAAGGTCATGATTCATAGAAACATGTCCCCAAAATATGAGTACTCAATTAAAAAGGCAATATACCTGCCTGTGGCAAAAATGGTGTCATAATATTTCATACAACACATAGAAATAGCCCTCCGCTGGACCGTCCGTCCCGGTCACTTACGCATTCATCCAATCCATAAAACATTTTGATCAAAGGAGCCGAGTCAAAGGACATCCTTAACCATATAACTCCCCATTTCTCATGGTCCAGAGTTATCTCAACAATCGATGGCGAAATAACTAGAACAATTAGTTATTCGCTAATCTCAATTCAATGTTCTACTGTATAGAGTAATTTATAGCGAAATATAAAACGTTTAACTATTCTAAACTTAGAATAGTATGGAAATTGAAAAAATAAAGTTCAGAGTCAATACCAATTGAATGATGAATAAAGATATAGGTACTTGCATAATATGATTCGAAATAAACGTCACTTGAAAAATAAGTGAAGTTAGGGGTACTTGCCTGGTATGCTCGATAACCTCTTACTATAACTCAGCTTATAACTGATGGCTACTATCTCCGTCTAACACTTGACTGCACTCCTTGCTACTCGATTCTATAAACAAAAGAACTATCTTAATTGACAGAACCAAACTCAACCGACGTAACTATACGTCTGGACATCTATCCGATCGTTTATAACTAGCATGGCATTTTAAAACTGTAAACAGATAGCATGCATATCACGCAACACCTAGTCATGGCATTCATATAACACATAATCATATATTTCATGTAACACATAAGTCAGATCATTAAAAGATATGTTTTAAGGCGTTCAGAATTAAAATCAGGTCAATATTAGCATTTATCGATCAAATACCGACTCAAACTGATGCACAAATCAAATGACATTGCAATACAAAAGAAATTAGGTCTTAAAAGTATTTTTATTGGAAGCGCAACATTTTTCTGAGTCTGTACACGTTCACTTCGTATTAAACAGACAAACGGTTGATTTATTATGAATTTTTGAACATTTTTCGGAATAAAACGGGTCTCCAAATCATTTAATAATTAAATAATAAGGCTCGAACACTCGAAAATAATTTTATAAAAATTATCGAGCTTGGAAAATAATTTAAAATAATACTTTAAAGCTCGAATTTATTTTTCGGAATTTTTAAATCAGAAATAAATAATTAAATCTAATTAAATAATCAATTAAAATTAATTAATAACTAATTAAATTAATTAATCAATTAATATTTAAATTAATTGACCAATTGAATAATTAATTATCAACTAAAATTAATTAATTAAATAATTAAGATTTATTTTGTAATTAAAAATAAATTTAAAAAAATAAAATAATAAATTTTTGAATTTTAAAATAATTAAAATCAGTTTCTGAAAATTTTATAAAAAGAAAATATAATTTTTGAAAATAAACAAATCAGAAATCCTGTTTTTATACAATTCCGAAAGTACAGGGACTGGAATGAAAATATTGCAAAACTCAGGGGACCTACTTGCACTTTGTCCTCGTCACCGTCACCGGTCGCCGGCGATCGCCATTAACGGCGATCCCGAGCTTTTCCGGCGAGCCAAAACCGACCCAGAAATACACCAAATCGACAGGGATTGTTCACTACGTTGCCAGGAACTCATTTACACAGCCAGAATTTTCAATACATCAACGAAACAGCCGGAATCATTGCCTGAAAATTCCGCCGCCGTTTCGACCCGTTTTCCGATCACCACCTTCCCGACATCGTCTGTTAAAACCAGTGGTACCATTCGATTCGTTGCACAATGATCTACTTAACCATGCAATCAATTTAAACAAATAACCCCCACAGCAAAAACGCCTAAATCCAATTAAGAACATTCAAAGCTTCAAAACCCTAATTTTCATATCCGAGAATCAAAGCCACTTTTCTACATGATGCAGAACTCAAAATCTGACATATTATATACCAAATTCACCAGAAAAACATACTCTACAACATGGAAGCATCAAATCACATCAACAACATCAAGAACAAATTTTCATAATTTAATTATCAAATAATTCGAATATAAATAATTAAATAAGAAAATTACTGTGATTTCTGGGCAGAAACTGATGATTGATTCAGAAAGAAGATTTCGAGAGCTTCGTTTTGATATGCTGCACGCCCGAATCGGAGTTCGATAACGCCTTCGTTCGTGTGTTTGATTCTCGTGAACGTATCGGTTTCTCGGGTTTTTCTCTGTATTTACGGTATTTTAACTGGTTGCAAATTAATAAACGGAATGGACGAAATAATAAATAGGCTATTTATATTTATGAAATATTGGATCGTTCTGGATCGTTTTGGATCGTTAAATTAGTTGCTCAACCGCTAAGTAACTGTAAAAATGATACAATTCAATACCAGAATTGGATAATTATCAAAACCGGGCTTTTTATAAAACACCATATACGAAAATAACGTAAAAATATCCCGTCTTTTAAGAATACGGGTTTTGTTGATTACCGAAATGATTATCATATTGAAAATATTGCGCCGGGCCGCGCACGGGTCAAACCGTAATCCGGATCGAAAAAGTCAAAACACGAAAAATGTCTGGAATTACCAGATTAGGTTAAGAAGGAGTTTTCGGAAGAGTTTCGGGTTGTAAAAACGCAAAACGGTTGAAGTTGGAAGATTCTTGGCTCTATAAAATAATTTTATAATTATTCTGAAAATAATTAATAATTCATAAATCATTATAAAATCATATAACACTCCAAAAATTACCGGAAAAATACCACAATTATCTATATTTTATTCTGGACATATAAAAATTCAAATATTCAAATAATGTCACATATACACATTCAGATATCAATTCCACTTTTCAGATAATTCACCAAAATTCACATAAAATCACATAAACAATTCCGAATAATAATAATAATATTTGAAATTATATGGGATATTACAATCTACCCCCCTTAACAGGATTCTGTCCTCAGAATCAGCCTAGGAAAATAAATGAGGATACTTGGATCGCATTTCGCTTTCCAACTCCCAGGTCGACTCTTCAACCTTGGGATTCCTCCACAAGACTCGTACTAAAGATACAGACTTATTCCTAAGTACTCTTTCTTTCTTATCTAAAATCTGCACTGGTTGCTCTACAAAAGATAAATCTGGCTGGATCTCGATTGGCTCGTATTCTATCACATGGTTCGAATCAGGCAAATAACGCTTCAACATTGATACATGGAACACATTGTGAATATGCTGCATGTGAGGTGGTAATGCTAATTCGTAAGCAACCTTTCCCACACGCTTCAAAATCTCAAAAGGGCCAACATACCGCGGACTCAGCTTTCCTTTCTTTCCAAATCTTGATAAACCCTTCCAAGGTGAAACCTTTAATAACACTGCTTCTCCAATTTCAAATTCCATATCTTTTCTGGTAGGATCTGCATATTTGCGTTGACGATCTTGAGCTGCTATTAATCTTTTCTGAATGAGTTCTATCTTTTCCTTCATCTGCTGGATCAATTCTGGACCCAAAATCTTTCTCTCACCAACTTCCTCCCAACATATTGGAGATCTGCATCTTCTCCCATACAAAGCTTTGTAAGGCGGCATTCCAATACTGGCATGATAGCTGTTGTTGTAGGAGAATTCAACCAATGGCAAATGCTCGTCCCAACTACCTTCAAAATCTAGTGCACATACCCTTAGCATATCTTCAATAGTCTGAATCGTCCTTTCACTTTGACCATCCGTCTGCGGATGATACGCGGTACTCATGTTCAGTTTCGTTCCGAGATAATCTTGAAAACTTCTCCAAAATCTTGAATTAAATCGAGGATCTCTATCTGAAACTATGGATACTGGAACTCCATGTCGTGTCACAATTTCCTTAAGATATAACCGAACCAATTTATCCATTGAGAATCTTTCGTTGATAGGAAGAAAATGCGCTGACTTCGTCAATCTGTCGATAATAACCCAAATAACATCATGATTTGCCCTGGTCCTCGGTAATCCAACTACGAAATCCATCGCTATATGCTCCCACTTCCATTCTGGAATGTCCAATGGCTGTATCAATCCACTGGGCCTTTGATGTTCCGCTTTAACTCGCTGGCAAGTATAACATTTACTTACCCATTCTGCAATTTCCTTCTTCATGCTTGGCCACCAAAAATTTTCTCTTAAGTCTTTATACATCTTCGTACTTCCGGGATGAATTGAATATCTGGAGTTGTGAGCATCTCGAAGAATTTCATCTTTTAGCTCGGCTACGTTGGGTATCCATATTCTGGAAGAAAATCTTAATATTCCTTTATCATCCTTTTGACTCCCTATTTCTTCTCCTATCAAACTATCTCATTCATGGCTCATAACTTCCTCCTGACATCTTCTAATCCTCTCTAATAATTCTGGTTGAAAAGACATTGCACACAATACCTCTGTAGACAAACTTGGGATACTAACCTCTATTTCCAGCTTCTCAAATTCCTTGATCAACTCCTCTGATGAAGTTATCATATTTAACCTTTCTTTTCTGCTCAGAGCGTCGGCCACCATATTTGCTTTACCTCGATGATAGTTAATAGTATAGTCGTAATCCTTGATTAGTTCTAACCATCTTCGTTGTCTCATGTTTAATTCTTTCTGGGTAAAAATATATTTCGAACTCTTGTGATCCGTGTAGATCTCGCACTTTTCCCCATAAAGATAATGCCTCCAAATCTTCAATGCAAACACTATAGCTGCCAATTCAAGATCATGAGTTGGATACTTCTCTTCATGTGGTTTCAACTGTCTTGAAGCATAAGCTATCACCTTGTCATGTTGCATCAAAACACATCCCAATCCTTTGTACGACGCGTCACTATAAATCACAAAATTTCCTTGTTCGTCTGGCAAAACTAGTACTGGAGAAGATACTAATCTATTCTTTAATTCCTGGAAACTTTTTTCGCATTTCTCATCCCATTCAAATTTCTGGTTCTTCCTGGTAAGCTTTGTCAATGGCGTAGCTATCTTTGCAAAATCTTGCACAAATCTTCTGTAGTAACCTGCTAATCCCATGAAACTTCTTACTTCCGTTGGTGTTTTTGGCTTCTCCCAGTTGATTATGGCTTCAATCTTTGCTGGATCCACTTCCACTCCTTTATTGCTAATCACGTGCCCAAGAAATCATACTTCTTTTAACCAAAATTCACACTTAGAAAACTTTGCGTATAATTTCTCCTGTCATAGTATCTCCAAAACTATCTTCAAATGCTCTGCATGCTCCTCTTCTGTTTTGGAATAGATCAGAATATGGTCTATGAACACGATAACGAATTTATCCAAATACTTCTTAAATACTCGATTCATCAGATCCATGAAAGCTGCTGGTGCGTTGGTTAATCCAAATGCCATCACTAGAAACTCATAATGCCCATATCTGGTTCTAAATGCGGTCTTCGGAATGTCTTCAGGCTTGATCTTCAGTTGATGATATCCGGATCTTAAATCTATCTTAGAAAACCATACAGCGCCTCACAATTGGTCAAACAGATCATCGATCCTCGGTAATGGGTATTTGTTCTTAATGGTAAGCTTATTCAGTTCTCGATAGTCAATACACAGTCGCATACTCCCGCCCTTTTTCTTGACAAACAGTACTGGTACGCCCCATGGGGATACACTGGGTCTTATAACTCCTTTCTCCAAGAGATCTTGCAGCTGAGTTTCCAATTCCTTCATTTCCACTGGTGCCATCCGGTACGGAGCTTTAGAGACTGGTTCTGTTCCGGGTGCTAGGTCAATCGCAAATTTAATTTCTCTATCGGGAGGTAATCCTGGTAGATCGTCTGGAAAGACATCTAAAAATTCGTTGACAACTGGAATCGCTTCTAGTGCTGGAACTTCTTTACTGGTGTCTACCACATGGGCCAAATATGCTTCGCAATTCTGACGCAATAACTTTTTCACTCGAGCTATCGTTAAGAACTTCTTCTCTTGCCTATTTCCTCGAAATATCACCTTCTTCTTACTATCCAAGGTATCAAGTCTTACTTTCCTATTCTTACAATCAATCTGAGCGTTATTTTCTGACAACCAATCCATTCCTAAAATAACATCAAATTCTCCCAACTTAAAAGGTATCAAGTTGGCATAGAAATGATGTCCTCCTATCTCAACATCACACCTCGGGCATACTCGGTCGACAAAAACTTGGTCCTTATTAGCTAACTCTATCATTAATGCTTGTTCTAACAATTTAACTTCACAATGCAGTTTATCGACAAAATCTTGAGAAATAAATGACCTTGTAGCTCCAGAATGAAATAAAACTTTAGCATCTACGGAGTTGACTGGAAGCGTACCTGCAACCACGTCTGAACTCTGAACAGCATCTTTCATAGTCATGTTGAATGTTCTGGCCTTTGGCTGGTCCTTTGCTAGTGGTCCTTCAATCCTTGGCACATTCTGAGATGGAGCACCTGTAAGCCTTGGGGTGTTGCTCGTCGTACCTTGTGTTGGGCAATTCCTGGCGATATGTCCTAGCTTTCCACACTTATAACATCCAGTTCCCACATTCTGACCTTGAGTCTGATTCTGACACACATTAGCAAGGTGTCCCTTCCTGCCGCACTTGAAACACGTCACATTAGCATTACAATTCCCAAAGTGCTTCCTGCCACAAAACTGACAATCTGGTATTGGTGGACGATTGGGCCTCTGCTGATTTGAATTCTGAAAACGGTTGCCTTGTCCTCCATTTCCTGATTGTGGTCTTCTGAATCCCATATTCCTATTACCCTGAAATTCTGGCCTTCTGTTAAAATGGCTCTGGAAATTACTTAGCTGCTGACCTCCTTCTGAGGTTTCTATCTTTCTTTTCTTCCCATCTTTTCCTTTCTGAAACATATCACTCTTACTTTCGATCACCATCACTTTCTGCAATACCGCCATATATGAAGTCAATTCAAACATGGCCACCCTATTCTGTATCCAAAATCTCAATCCCTGCTCAAACCTTCTTGCTTTCTTTTCATCTGTATCAACCTGGTCTGGCACAAACCTTGACAATTCAGTAAACTTAGCCTCGTACTCAGCCACAGTAAGATCACCCTGGGTCAGATTCAAAAATTTAATCTCCATTTGGTTCTTCATATACCTCGGAAAATACTTTTCTAGGAACAGCTCTGTGAATCTCTCCCAAGTTATAAACTCACCTCCTTCCAATGCTCGCGTAGATTCCCACCAATAGTTCGCCTCGCCTTTTAGAAAGTAGCTTGCAAACTTGGTCTTCTGCTCAGCTCCTGCTCCGACTAATTCAAAAGCCTTTTCCATCTCCTTGAGCCATGCATTGGCTTCCACAGGATCAGCACTTCCCTTGAACTCAGGTGGCTTCACCGCTTGAAACTGCTTAAAAGTCACTGCAGGTGGTGCTGCGGCTTGCTGCTGCTGTTGCTGTTGCTGCTGCGTAAGATGTAACATCTGCTGCTGCATCAGTCCCAACATCTAGATAATCGCTGGATCTGTACGGCTCTTGGTACTATCCTCTCCTGAATTATTCCTTCTCTTTGGTGCCATTATTCTGGTAAGAGAACAAGCAACATATATATAATAATATGTCAAGCATTGTGTCAAATATGTAGCAATTCCATAGCATATCAAAGTTCACAAACAGTATCTTTTCCCAAAATATCATGAACTTGCTACCATATTAACACAAGCGACACGATTATCACATAATCCTGCTTATTATCTCAAGAATAATAACACAAAGAAAATTACTCCAAATTATCCAAACCTTTTAAATCCTTGCTTAAAATCTTAACTAAACCAACAAAATAGCAGGGCAATGACACAAGGCCTAAAGCTAAACGCAAAACAGGAAATTTAAATAACTTAACTATAACCTAACCCAATAACCTAAATTTAATCCTATAAAAGCTAAACTACACGCGCCTATCTTATGTAATCTTCCTATGACTCATTTATGACAATACTAAGCCTGTTTCAGTGACCATAACCTGTAGCTCTGATACCAACCTCTGACGCCCTCCAAACCCGGGGTCTAGATTTGGGGGTCACTTGCCACTAAACTGTAATAAAATAATCACAGCGGAATAATATAATAAATACGACCCCTTTACCTGCACTGGATCGATCACAGGTTATAGTATGGAACAGGCACTAATACAAACCAACTGTTATTACAAACCATAGTCTAATTGGTTTTACAGATTATTCAAATTTTATTACAAACCTCTAGACTATCCAAGCGTCCCAAAACAGTCTACCTGGAATACACACCACTATTTACAACCACTCGACTTCTGACCAAACCTGGATCTCAAGCCTGCTCTGGCTTAGCTGAAAGATTAGATTGATAAATAAGTATGAGCGAAAGAAATGCTCAGCAAGCAATATAAAATGTACTTGAAATGATAAACCACATTCTGATAATAACTGAACAAAAGGGATGAAAGCAGTAATATTTGATCAATAATAAAGCTTCACAAGCTATCAACAATAAATGATAATTTTTAGATTGGAATCTAACTCCGACGGGCGTACTATCACATGCTGATCAGCCCGTGTGATAGCACAAGGTCATGATTCATAGAAACATGTCCCTAAAATACGAGTTACTCAATTAAAAAGGCAATATACCTGCCTGTGGCAAAAATGGTGTCATAAAATTTCATACAACTCATAGAAATAGCCCTCCGCTAGACCGTCTGTCCCGGTCACTTACGCATTCATCCAATACATAAAACATTTTGATCAAAGGAGCCGAATCAAAGGACATCTTTAACCATATAACTCCCCATTTCTCATGGTCCAGAGTTATCTCAACAATCGATGGCGAAATAACTAGAACAGTTAGTTATTCACTAATCTCAATTCAATGTTCTACTATATAGAGTAATTTATAGCGAAATATAAAACGTTTCACTATTCTAAACTTAGAATAGTATGGAAATTGAAAGAATAAAGTTCAGAGTCAATACCAATTGAATAATGAATAAAGATATAGGTACTTGCATAATATGATTCGAAATAAACGTCACTTGAACAATAAGTGAAGTTAGGGGTACTTGCCAGGTATGCTCGATAACCTCTTACTATAACTCAGCTTATAACTGATGGCTACTATCTCCGTCTAACACTTGACTGCACTCCTTGCTACTCGATTCTATAAACAAAAGAACTATCTTAATTGACAGAACCAAACTCAACCGACGTAACTATATGTCTGGACATCTATCCGATCATTTATAACTAGCATGGAATTTTAAAACTGTAAACAGATAGCATGCATATCACACAACACCTAGTCATGGCATTCATATAACACATAATCACATATTTCATGTAACACATAAGTCAGATCATTAAAAGATACGTTCTAAGGCGTTCAGAATTAAAATCAGGTCAATATTAGCATTTATCAATCAAATACCGACTCAAACTGATGCACAAATCAAATGACATTGCAATACAAAAGAAATTAGGTCTTAAAAGTATTTTTATTGGAAGCGCAACATTTTTCTGAGTCTGTACGCGTTCGCTTCGTATTAAACAGACAAACGGTTGATTTATTATGAATTTTTGAACATTTTTCAGAATAAAACGGGTCTCCGAATCATTTAATAATTAAATAATAAGGTTCGAACACTCGAAAATAATTTTATAAAAATTATTGAGCTTGGAAAATAATTTAAAATAATATTTTAAAGCTCGAATTTATTTTTCGGAATTTTTAAATCAAAAATAAATAATTAAATCTAATTAAATAATCAATTAAAATTAATTAATAAATAATTAAATTAATTAATCAATTAATATTTAAATTAATTGACCAATTAAATAATTAATTATCAACTAAAATTAATTAATTAAATAATTAAGATTTATTTTGTAATTAAAAATAAATTTAAAAAAATAAAATAATAAATTTTTGAATTATAAAATAATTAAAATCAGTTTCTGAAAATTTTATAAAAAGAAAATATAATTTTTGAAAATAAACAAAACAGAAATCCTGTTTTTATACAATTCCGAAAGTACAGGGACTGGAATGAAAATATTACAAAACTCAGGGGACCTACTTGCACTTTGTCCTCGTCCCCGTCACCGGTCGCTGGCGATCGCCATTAACGGCGATCCCGAGCTTTTCCGGCGAGCCAAAACCGACCCAGAAATACACCAAATCGACAGGGATTGTTCACTACGTTGCCAGGAACTCATTTACACAGCCAGAATTTTCAATACATCAACAAAACTGCCGGAATCATTGCCTGAAAATTCCGCCGCCGTTTCGACCCGTTTTCCGATCACCACCTTCCCGACATCGTCTGTTAAAACCAGTGGTACCATTCGATTCGTTGCACAACGATCTACTTAACCATGCAATCAATTTAAACAAATAACCCCCACAGCAAAAACGCCTAAATCCAATTAAGAACATTCAAAGCTTCAAAACCCTAATTTTCATATCCGAGAATCAAAGCCACTTTTCTACATGATGCAGAACTCAAAATCTGACATATTATATACCAAATTGACCAGAAAAACATACTCTACAACATGGAAGCATGAAATCACATCAACAGCATCAAGAACAAATTTTTATAATTTAATTATCAAATAATTCGAATATAAATAATTAAATAAGAAAATTACTGTGATTTCTGGGCAGAAACTGATGATTGATTCAGAAAGAAGATTTTAAGAGCTTCGTTTTGATATGCTGCACGCCCGAATCGGAGTTCGATAACGCCTTCGTTCGTGTGTTTGATTCTCGTGAACGTATCGGTTTCTCGGGTTTTTCTCTGTATTTACGGTATTTTAACTGGTTGCAAATGAATAAACGGAATAAACGAAATAATAAATAGGCTATTTATATTTATGAAATATTGGATCGTTCTGGATCGTTTTGGATCGTTAAATTAGTTGCTTAGCCGCTAAGTAACTGTAAAAACGATACAATTCAATACCAGAATTGGAAAATTATCAAAATCGGGCTTTTTATAAAACACCATATACGAAAATAACATAAAAATATCCCGTCTTTTAAGAATACGGGTTTTGTTGATTACCGAAATGATTATCATATTGAAAATATTGCGCCGGGCCGCGCACGGGTCAAACCGTAATCCGGATTAAAAAAGTCAAAACATGGAAAATGTCCGGAATTACCAGATTAGGTTAAGAAGGAGTTTTCGGAAGAGTTTCGGGTTGTAAAAACGCAAAACGGTTGAAGTTAGAAGATTCTCGGCTCCATAAAATAATTTTATAATTATTCTGAAAATAATTAATAATTCATAAATCATTATAAAATCATATAACACTCCAAAAATTACCGGAAAAATACCACAATTATCTATATTTTATTCTGGACATATAAAAATTCAAATATTCAAATAATGTCACATATAAACATTCAAATATCAATTCCACTTTTCAGATAATTCACCAAAATTCACATTAAATCACATAAACAATTCCGAATAATAATAATAATATTTGAAATTATATGGGATATTACAAGTAATAAAATATAACAGCTTTTTATATATCTGATAAAAACTGTTACAAAATCCTCTCAAGAAATACTGATGTTCTTGAGAGTTTCTAGGTCGAATGATCCTCGAGTGTGATTCTTCTAAGAGATGACCTAAACTATGTTTATATACTACACAGCTACAACAGATTAATCTAAGATATGCATTATCAAAAACTAACTGAAACTGATACATATCTTAAACTAAACAGATAAAGTCCTATAACTCAGACGTAAAATATATCTGTTCCACATTATAAGGAACAGAACAAATCATTTAATACTGACTGTCTTCAAATACTGATGTCATACAAATGCTGATGACATACCAAATCCTGACGGTACATCAGATCTTGATGACATCCGAACAGCCAGATCCTGAACTTCTTCTGATCATTGAGAATTCAATATATAACACCATTTTCTGTGATAACACAATTGCAATTGTCATCACTGAAAATCCAGTACAGCATTCATGAACAAATCACATAGACATCAAGTACCACTTCATTAGGGAACATGTGATGAATGGTACTGTGGAACTTCATTTTGATCCAAGTGAAAAGCAGCTTGCAGATATCTTTATTAATCCACTTGATGAATCCACCTTTTCAAGGTTGGTAAGTGAGTTAGGTATGCTTAATTATTCTTGATTTATTTCAGATATTTTTGCAAGTTAGAATGCAGTGAAATACTTATTTGATTTTTCTGTTTTGGATAAAATTTTGGCTAAGTCAAAATTTACATCCCGATGGATGATCATTATCCATCGAGTTTGATCATTCGTTAGAATATAATTTGTTAATAAAAATCAATTACTTTTCTAGATTAGTTTATAACCCGACGGATAATTGTTTTACTCTCATCCGTCGAATTGTCTCAATCTTAGTTGTGAAAACTCAGAACATTATCCATCGGGTATACTTACAGTTTGTAAGTATAACACGACGGATAATTGACAGAATTTTGATAGTTTATTTAATTTTAAACGGCTATTTTGGGCTATTTTCATTGGTTACTTTATTTCACTTTATTATTTTTGACAGTTTATTTCTGAGATAGTATGAAAGCGGGATTCATTTTTATTCTATTCTTTTATCATTCTCAAATCAATTGCTCTAACTTCTTTCTTCTCAAAAGAAAATACTCTCTTTGCAAATTTCCATACTCTAATAATGGCACCAGTAGTCAAAATCATGTCCCGGTCTGGATTCATCTATGAAAAGAACAACTTCGTAGCTCTTGTGAACAAGGAAATTCCACAATCTGGAGACTTTCACAAGATGATGGACTTTTTGAAGAACTATAAACTCAGTTATGCTATGCTGGAATCACCCACAATTTACTGTGAAGTTGTGAAGGAGATATGGACAACTGTTGTGTACCAATCCTATGACAAGACCATAACTTTCTCTCTTAAAGGTAAGCAGTTCTGCATCAATAGTGACATTATCAAATAATGCTTTAAAATTCCAGATAACACTACTACTATTCCACACACCGATGATAATTTAGTTACCAAGTTAAATTCTATGGGCTATGCACTTTCTACCTCTAAGCTACGTGAGATTAGGAGGCTAGGTCTTAAAAAGGAATGGAGCTATCTGTGTGATGTGGTAACTAAGATATTTTCTGGTAAAGTGAGTAATTTTGATTCTGTTGACATTTCCATGCTTAACATGCTTTATATTCTAGTTACTGATAAGTACTTTAACTTCAGCGACTTGATCATGTTTGAGTTAGGTTATAAGTTAGGGAACTTAATAAAAGAGGTAAAAGTGTCTATTATGCTAGATTATTTATGATGCTTGCTAACCATCTCATTGAGAACAATGTTGTTGAGAACCCAACCAACAAACTGAATTATTGGGTTCAAGAAAGGAGAATTATTGCAGATCTCAACAGAGCAAGTCACCACAAAGAGGTGCGCCTCTACTACTTCCCAATCATGGAGGGCCCTCAGGTAAGTGAGGTAAGCACCACTGTCTCCACTCTTCCAACCTCACAAATTTCTTTGCCTTCAAGTGTACCTATGGCATCTGTGTCAATGACCCAATAAATGCCTATCCAAGCTACCAAATCAACAATTTCAAAATCCAAAGCTAAGAAAGCCCCCTCTGGTTTCTTTCAAAAGAAACTGGTTGTAAAAACTACCAAACACAAAGAGGGGAGTGTGAAGGAGAGTGAGATAGGTGAGGGACAGGCTAAAAATCAAAGAAACCCTAAGGATAAAGCAGGTGAGATTAGTCTACCCAAGCCTAGCCACACCACAGTTTCCCAACAAAATGTAGTTGTTAATAAGGAAATCAGCTCAATTCTAGTTTCATCCTCCCAAAAGGATGTTGCTATTGAAATAAGCTCCCAACCAGGAGCACATGCCCAGAGGGTTAGGGAGACAAGTTCACCACAGACTTATGCCAGAAAGAAAAGATCGAAAACCCTTGGGGATGCACAGGGAACCCACACAGTGCAAACTGGAGCTAAAGACTCAGTCACTGCACCATCTCAAAGTCATCTTGATGTGGCTCCAATAAATGTGGAGTCACAGCCAAAATCATTAATCATTGAAGCACCTTAACCAAACTCATCCACACACTCACTAGATGTAGACATGATTCATACATCACTTCCAAATTCTCCATCTTTAACTCTCTTGGAGAAGCCAAAACTCCAAGCAAGTGAGCATCATCTTTTAGATGATTTATTGGCTCACTTGCCAATTCTTTCTGAGTCTATTGAGACATTTGTGCCCAAATTTTCATCAATCTGAATAGAGTCTACAATAGTCTCCACTCCAAACTCATTCATTTTTCTTTCCCGGTGGATTATTCATCCGTCGAGTAGTGATTGTATCCCGAAGGATGTGCCTAACAGCAGTCATCCGTCGGCTAGCCAAACTACTATCCCGATGGATGTTCCTCATCCGTCGATTCTCTCTGCACAACTTCAAATCCCAATAATTGTCACAAGTGCAGATGACCTAGTAGTAGTACAATCACTTTTAAGACTGAGGGAAGGGAGTGGATTGAGTGAGAGGCTGTGTTTCTCCCAGGAAAAAGGAGAGGAAATGAGTGAACCTATGCAGACCATTTCTTCAGGTCTGGAAAAAGTGAGTGAGGGGAGTCCCACCTTAGATGGTGAATGTGAGGGTGTGAGAGTGGGAAGCCAAGGGGAGCCCTTGATGCAAAAAAAGAGAGATAATAAGAGAAATGCATGTACAGGAGTGATAAGGATGTACACCATTTCAAGTGAGTCAATGAATGTCAGTGATTCAGAAAGGAGGAGACTATTTCAGCAAGAATATCAAGCTGTTATAGATTCTATCTCCCTAGATGCTGAGACATTTACTCACCCTGTTTCAGCTTATCAAACACTAGCTGGACAGGGCAATGAGGAGGCTGAAAAGATGCTTAACCTAGTGCATACAACTACTTCTCTACAAAGGGAAAAAGATGCAATCACTGCTATGCCATCTGCTACTGGCAGTGATTTTGAACTGGCTGAAGACTCCTTTGGGGATGATGGTGGGGATGATGAGGAAGACAGCATGAGCATAGAGGGAGATGCAGATATTCCTTCATGGATGCTAACCAAAGAGTGTTCATACTCACATCTCCAATCCACATTATTCAAGCTCATTCATGACACCGAATCAGCCATTCAAGCATCCACAAGTGCCAGCACAAAAGGTTACTTACTGCACATCTTGAAACTCTACATCTGCATAAAATTTAGGCTCTCCAACACAGTCAAAGTGTGGATGAAATGAAGTAAGAAATCTCTGAGGCCAAACAGGATGTCATAGCAAGGTTGGATGCTAGACTTCCCTGAACCACCATGACTGAGGTAGCTCAGAATTTGAGAAAAGATGTTGATTTAAATAGAAATGTTGAGGCCATGGACTCTAGATTATCTGATGTGGAGAAGTCAATGGCCAAAATACTTGCCAATCAGGAAGTTCAGACTGCTCTACTCCAACATTTGGTGGCTGCTCAACTCCTTTCCACTCAACCACTTGATGCTAACAAAAAGGGGGAGAAAGGTTCATCAAGTGAGGGGAGAAAGAACTCAACATTCAAGTCAGCAAAGTAATTTTTCCAGCAATTGCTTTCACTAAGCCACCAGCTATGAATAGCATTGATCTCATCAATCTAGCAGTAGCAAAACTGGAATCAAATGACAAACTGTCAAAAATTGATGTAGCAGCAGTTGAGAAGGAATTATATGAACAATGGAAGAAAATTGATGTTGATATTCAGAAGAAATTTGGTCAACTACAGAAGCCAGACAAGACTTTTCATCACCATTATCAAGTCAAACATATCTCAGTGCATGAAATGAGTCTAGGCAACTTGGAAAAAGGCCAAACTTCATGCATCAAATCTCCAAAAGCTGATCTGATTCTGAAGCCTAAAAGAAACTACTCTAAATTCTCAGACAAAAACCCTGTGGATCTTTTTTTTTGAGACACTTAGGCCAGATGAAAAGAAGTTGCTGGGAAGGTCAATTGCATTTTACAAAGATCCATCTAATTTAGTTCAGAAGAAGAGAATTGCCAAGATCTATAGGAATGGCAAAGAGATCTGTGTGGTGGTTGGACACCCTCTATTTGTAGAAGCTAAGAAGGAAGAAAAATAAAGGATAAAGCAAGAAAAGAAGCAGGTTGCTCTAGATGCTAAGAAGCTCAAATAAAAGAAAGAGCAAGCTGCTATCTTGGCCAAACTTTAAGCTGTCAAATCTACAACTGAAATATCTGAAAAACCATATGTAATAACTGAAGCTCAGAATCAACAAATGTAAATTGAACCCCTACAGAAAAGAAAATTCAGATACAAGCTTCATTCTAAGAGAAAATTAGACTTTAGTGATGAGGAAATGGAAGACTACATTCCCAAACAGTCTACAACTTCAACTTAGACATCCAAGCCCTCAGTGGTACATAAAGAATACAAGGTGGATCCAACTAAGAATTTTCATTACACTGGGAAAGTCGGCCAATTCCTGAACTCAACTTACCGATCTTCAACAAGTCAAAGAAGAAAAAGATAAGAGCAACCAAGAAAAGCAAGCCTGTAACTCTTAGATCCAAGTCCCTAATCAAATCTCAACCCACAGTCAACAAGAAGGATCTCTTATACATCTGTAACATCAAGGAGTTTTCTGATATAAACTTCTACTTGGATGAATTGGAAGAAGTAAGAGGGATTGATGCTTATAGACATCTTCCTGAAAGAATAGTCTTCAAATAGAAGGGAAGGAAAGAAATCACTTGGCCACTTCACAGGATTCTTTAAGAAAGTCAATCTGTACTGATAAAGGTCTATTCATCCTTCAAGAAGAACTTTGGATTTAATGTGACTGCAAGGATAATAGTCATAAAGAAGATTGAAGAGCTAAGGAGTAATAAAGCCAAAGATGCACTTCAAAAACTCTATCAATTCCTTTCACAGGGAAGACAGTGCATTTGAGGCCTTATTGGCTGATGGAATTCATGGATGATGAGGGAGTTAGAAGATTCTTCAGACTTGATGACCAATTGCGTATCTCTAGAAATGGATCTATCTGAAGCTGATGAACTTGAATTCCACAGACAACTCAAGAATCAAATAGAGGAAAACAACAGGAAGCTTGGGAAGAAATTCAGACAATCAAGGAAATATAAATATCTGCTCAGACTATAGGAGAACCTTGATAATAACTGTGAGAACCCTTTGTACACTTTGCTTTGTTCAATTTTCAATAAATTCTATAGCACTTATCAGTTTTATTTACTACTTTTTAATCTGTATTTTTAGGGTGTTTTGTTATCATCAAGTTTCTCTTAATTTATAGCTACAATTCTAGTAGACATAAATTGGGGGAGATTGTTAGGAATATGTTGTGAACTTGATGATAAGTTAACAAAACACCTTAGTAGATTTAACTTAGTGAATATTGTAGCACTCGACGGATGATCAATTATAGTCCCGACGGATGAACTTTATAGTCCCGACGGATGACAAATTGACATCCATCGAGTGAGTAGCTTATGTAACAAATAAGTTTTGTAGCACATTTCTGCAAGGAACATTGTGTAGATTCTGTAGGAGTATATGAGTCATGTTGACTACTAGTGGATATATAGAATAGGGTGACTAATTGTAAATATAAGATGTATTGTAATTCTGTATAAATGAAATAGAGTCAAGTGGCATAGAAGACTCCCGACGGATGATCTACAAGACTCCCTACGAATGATCAATGAAGCTCCCGACGGATGACAAGCATAGTCCCAACGGATGATCAAATTCAAATAGCTGTTGACAGTGACAAGACAGTCACATGCGTTGGGTGTTTGCAAAAAGAATGTGGCAGCCTGTTAAGCAGGAATTTGAGAACAAAGAAGCATTACCATTTCCATGCAATTGTGAAGATATTCAAAGATGCTGGAATAGAGTAGTGAAGTAGCATGAAGTTAGACTAGATATGTTTTGTTTTATTATCTTATCTTATTGTCATGTAAACTTGGTGATATATAAACCAAGTGTAGCAAGTAGAACAATTAACTAAGCAAGCCTATTTTTCAGAGAAACATATCAAGCTACATTCTGTAAGCATTTCTCTGTAGTTTAGTTATTTAAACTTGTAAGCAGCTGTGAGGTATTTAAAGCGTCACATGGTTCTCATTTGATATATATATATATTTGGGTGATACTTACAAATCCACCAGAAAGTTTTAAAAGCTTATGTTTCTATTACTTAGTGTTTTGATTTCTATCATTTTTTATTCCGCGCCATTGCTAATCAAACACTGTTATATTTATCAAGTTAGAACTTTCTTTAAATTTGAAAAAGTAGTCAGAATTACATACAACCCGCCTTCTGTAATTCTTGTTGTATTGCTAGGGAATAATAATGATTACGTGCTATGTAATATGCATGCTATCTGTTTACAGTTTTAAAATACCATGATTAGTTATAAACGATCGGGTAGATTTCAAGACGTATAGTTACATCGATTGAGTTTGGTTCTGTCAATTAAGATAGTCCTTTTTTTATAGAATCGAGTAGCAAGGAGCGCAGTCAAGTGTTAGACGAAGTCGGTAGCCAGTAGTTATAAGCCATAGTTATAGTAAGAAGTCATCGAGCATACCAGGCAAGTTTTCTCCCCTATTCTAAGTTCAGAATAACTTATTGTTTTACATATTCAAAATATTAGAACTGTTTATAAATACTCTGCTAGCACATTAGATACCAATAGTCATTTGTTTATGGAATTCTTTTATTCTAGCAATCATTCTGCTAGAACAAATCCTTTGATTCGATAGATAGTGAATAACTATGCTATCCAGATATACTCTATACAGTGGAACTTTGCAATGAAATTAGAAAATAATTATTTGTTCTAGTTATTTCACCATTTGTTGTTGAGATAGCTCTGGACCATGTGAAATGGGGATTTAAATATAGAAGGATGTCATTGATATGACTCCTTTAATCAAAATTGTTTTGTGAATTGGTTCTTGGTTAGCGTACGAGGCCGAGGCACCGGTCAAGCGTGAGCTATTATACGAAAGTGTAATATTTTGCAAGACGAGTATATGCCTTTTTATGGATATCCAATAGGTACAGTATGGTTGCGGGATACCGATACCTATATTTACAGTATGGCTGTGGGATACCGGTGCTGTATCATGACTGATCATCAGGAACAACATAGTGTATAATTGTGTTTTGTCAAAATGTCGCTTCAACTTTAAAGTTTATATCAGCTTCTGGTTTTACTCAGATAATGTTATTATTGTTCACTTATAAACTACATACCACTTGTTGAGCATTTCTTCGCTGATACTTGTTTATTATTCTGATCTTTCAGCTTAGTCAGAGCAGGCTTGGGTTCCAGGTTTGACCAGGAGTTGTGTGCTTGTAAATAGGTTGGTGTGTTTTTCAGGTAGACTATTTTCGGACGTTTGACTAACCTAGAGGTTTGTAATAAAATTTGAATAGTCTGTAAAACTAATTAGACTTATGGGTTGTAATAACATTTGGTTTATTTTAATGCCTGTTTCATACCATAACCTGTGATCGATCCAGTTGCATGCAAGGGATCATATTTATTATTTTATTCCGCTATGCCTATTTTAGTTTTGTTTATCAGTTAGTGAACCCCAAATCTAGACCCCGAATTTGGAGGGCGTCATAGGTTGGTATCAGAGCTACAGGTTATGGTCATTGAAACAGGTTTAGGATTGTCTTAAGTGAGTCATAGGAAGATCACATAAGATAAGCGCGCGTAGTTTAACTCTTATAGGGTTAGGTTTAGGTTATTGGGCTAGTTTATAGCTAAGTTGTTCAGATTTCCTGTTTTGCGCGTAGCTTTAGGCTTTTGTGCCATTGTGTTGCTATTTTGTTGGTTTCTGAGGATAGTAAGAAGTGATGAAAGAGGTTGGCAGTTTGTGTGGCAACCCTATCCATTATTTGTTGCTTTAATTGAAATTTTGAGTAGGAGTTGAAAGATTTGGATAATTCTTCATTAACTTTTCTTTGTGTTATTATTCTTGAGATAATAAGCAGGATTATGTGATAATAATGTCACATGTGTTAATATGGTAGCAAGTTTATAATATTTTGAAAGAAGATAATGCTTGAGAATTTTGATATGCTAAAGGATTGCTACATATTTGACACTATGCTTGACAAAATTTTATATATGTTGCTCGTTTTCTTACCAGAATAATGGAACAAGAGGAGGAATAATTCAGGAGAAGATCGTACCGAGAGTCGTACATATCCAGCGATTGTCCAGATGTTAGGACTGATGCAGCAACATGTGTTGCATCTTACGCAACAACAACAGCAGCAACAACAGCAACAACAGCAGCACCACCTGTAGTGACCTTTAAGCAATTTCAAGCTGTGAAACCACCTGAATTGAAGGGAAGTGCTGATCCTGTGGAAGCCAATGCATGGCTTAAAGAGATTGAGAGAGCTTTTGACTTAGTCGGAGCAGGAGCTGAACAGAAGACCAAGTTTTCCAGTTACTTCCTGAAGGGTGAGGTAAACTATTGGTGTGAATCCATGCGAGCATTGGAAGGAGGTGAGTTTGTAACTTGGAAAAGGTTTACAGAGCTGTTTCTGGAGAAGTATTTCCCGAGGTATATGAAGAATCAAATGGAGATCAAGTTTCTGAACCTGACACAAGGTGATTTTACGGTTGCGGAATATGAGGCTAAGTTTACTGAATTAGCGAGGTTTGTGCCACATCAAGTTGATATAGATGAAAAGAAAGCAAGTAGGTTTGAACATGGATTACAATTTTTGGATTCTGAATAGAGTGGCCATGTTTGAGTTGACTTCATATGTGGCAGTGGTTCAGAAAATGATAGTGATCAAAAGTAGAAGTGACGTGTCTCAGAGAGAAAAGGATGGGAAGAAAAGGAAAATAGAAACCTCAAGAGGAGGTCAGCAGCAGGGTACTTTCCAGGGCCACTTCAACAGAAAGCCAGAGTTTCAGGGTAACAAAAATATGGGATTCAGAAAACAAAAAATAGGAAATAGGGGATAAGGTAGCTGTTTTCAGAATTCAAATCAGCAAAGGCTCAATCATCCACCAATGCCAGATTGCAAGTTTTGTGGAAGAAAGCACTTTGGGTTTTGCAAAGATAATTTTGTTTGCTACTAATCTAATATGAAGGGACATCATGCATATGAGTGTCATAATCAGATGCCAGAAGTTACATGTTTTCGATGCGGGAAGACGGGGCATTATGCCAACAGCTGTAAAGAGCAAGCTCAAGGTGTAAATGTTCCAAGGATTGCAGGACCATCATCTCAGGGTGTGGCAAGGATTGAAGAACCACCAGCAAAGAACCAGCCAAAAGTCAGGACATTCAACATGACTATGAAGGATACTGTTTATAGTTCTGACGTGGTTGCAGCTACGCTTCCGGTCAACTCCGTAGATGCTAAATTTTTAATTGATTCTGGAGCTATAAGGTCATTTATTTCTCAAAATTTTGTCGCTAAATTGCATTGCGAAGTTGAATTGTTATAACAAGCGTTAATGGTAGAACTAGCTAATAAGAACCAAGTTTCCGTCAACCGAGATATTTAAATCGAGATGTGACATCGAGATAGAAGACATCATTTTTATGCTAAATTGATACCTTTTAAGTTGGGAGAATCTGATGTTATCCTAGGAATGGATTGATTGTCATAGAATAACACCCAGATCGATTGTAAGAATAGGAAAGTGAGACTTCAGACATTGGATAATAAGAAGAGGGTGATATTTCGAGGGAGTAAGCAGGAAAAGAAGTTCTGAACGATAACTCAAGCGAAGAAGTTCTTGTGTCAGAATTGCGAGGTGTATTTGTCCCATGTCATAGACACTAGCAAAGAAATTCCCGTGCTCGAAGCGATTCCAGTTGTCAATTAATTCCCAGATGTCTTTCCATACGATCTTCCAGGGTTACCTCCTGACAGAGAAATTGAGTTTGCGATTGATTTAGCACCCGGAACAGAACCAGTATCTAAACCTCCGTATCGGATGGCACCAGTGGAGATGAAAGAATCGGCAACTCAACTGCAAGATCTTTTGGAGAAAGGAGGTATAAGACCCAGTGTATCCCCGTGGGGCGCACCGATTTTGTTCGTCAAGAAGAAAGACGGAAATATGCGGCTATGTATTGATTATCGAGAATTGAATAAGCTGACCATTAAGAACAAGTATCCGTTGCCAAGGATCGATGATTTGTTTGATCAACTGAAAGGCGCTGTATAGTTTTCTAAGATTGATTTAAGATCCAGATACCATCAACTGAAGATCAAGTCAGAAGACATTCCAAAGACAGCATTGAAAACTAGATATGGGCATTATGAGTTTTTGGTAATGGCATTTGGATTAACCAACACACCAGTAGCTTTCATGGATCTAATGAATCGAGTATTCAAGAAGTATTTGGATAAATTTGTGATTGTGTTCATAGATGACATTCTTATCTAATCCAAAATGGAAGAAGAGCATGCAGAGCATTTGAAAATAGTTCTGGAGATACTGCGACATGAGAAATTGTACGTAAAGTTTTCCAAGTATGACTTTTGATTAAAAGAAGTACGATTTCTTGGGCACGTAATTAGCACTAAAGGAGTGGAAGTGGATCCATTAAAGATTGAAGCTATAATCAACTGGGAGAGACCAAAAACACCAACATAAGTAAGAAGTTTCATGGGATTGGCAGGTTACTACAGAAGATTTGTAAAAGATTTTATGAAGATAGCTACGCCATTGACAAAGTACACCAGAAAGAACCAGAAATTTGAATGGGACGAGAAGTGCGAGGAGAGTTTCCAAGAATTAAAGAACAGATTAGTATCTTCTCCAGTGCTAGTCTTACCAGATGAACAAGAAAATTTTGTAATCTACAGTGACGCGTCATATAAAGGATTAGGATGTGTTTTGATGCAGCATGACAAGGTGATAGCCTACGCTTCAAGACAATTGAAACCACATGAAGAGAAATATCCAATTCATGATCTGGAATTGGCAGCTAGAGTGTTTGCATTGAAGATTTGGAGGCATTATCTTTATGGAGAGAAGTGTGAGATCTACACGGACCACAAGAGTTTGAAGTATATTTTCACCTAGAAGGAATTGAACATGAGACAGAGAAGATGGCTTGAATTGATCAAGGAATATGACTGTACCATCAACTATCATCTAGGAAAAGCAAATATTGTGGCAGACGCTCTAAGCAGAAAATAGAGGTTAAACATGATCACTTCATCTGAGGAATAGATCAAGGAATTTGTGAAGCTTGAAATAGAGGTCAGTATTTCAAGCATGTCTACAGATATGTTAGGTACAATGTCTTTTCAACCAGAATTATTGGAGAAGATAAGGAGATGTCAGGAAGAAGTAATGAGCCATGAACAAGAAGAGTTGATAGGAGAGGAGAAAGGGAGTCAAAAGGATGATAAAGAAATCTTAAGATTTTCTTCTAGAATATGGATACCCAATGTAGCCGAGCTGAAAGTTGAAATTCTTCGAGACGCTCACAACTGCAGATATTCAATTCATCCCGGAAGTACGAAGATGTACAAAGACTTAAGAGAAAACTTTTGGTGGCCAAGTATAAAGAAAGAAATTGCTGAATGGGTGAGTAAGTGTTACACTTTCCAGCGAGTCAAAGTAGAACATCAAAGGCCCAGTGGACTGTTACAGCCATTGGACATTCCAGAATGGAAGTGAGAACATCTTGTAATGGATTTTATAGTGGGATTACCAAGGACCAGGGCAAATTATGATGCTATTTGGGTTATCATTGATAGATTGACGAAGTCAGCGCATTTTCTTCCTATCAATGAGATATACTCATTGGATAAATTAGTTCGGTTATATCTGAAGGAAATTGTAGTTCGACATGGTGTTCTAGTATCCATAGTTTCAGATAGAGATCCTCGATTTAATTCAAGATTTTGGAGAAGTTTTCAAGATTGTCTCAGAAAGAAGTTGAATATGAGTACCGCGTATCATCTGCAGACAGATGGTCAAAGTGAAAGGGCAATTCAAACTATTGAAGACATGCTAAGGGTATGTGCTCTAGATTTTGAAGGAAGTTGGGACGAACATTTTCCATTAGTTGAATTCTCCTACAACAACAACTATCATGCTAGTATTAGAATGCCGCCATATGAAGCCTTGTACGGAAGAAGATGCAGATCTCCATTATGTTGGGAAGAAGTTGGTGAGAGAAAGATTTTGGGTCCAAAATTGATCCAGCAAATAAAAGAGAAAGTATAACTTATTTGGAAAAGATTAGTGGTAGCTCAAGATCGTCAACACAAATATGTTGATCCTGCCAGAAAGGATATGGAATTTGAAGTTGATGAAGCAGTGTTATTAAAGATTTCACCTTGGAAAGGTTTATCCAGATTTGGGAAGAAAGGAAAGCTGAGTCTGCATTATGTTGGCCCTTTTGAGATTTTGAGGCGTGTGGGAAAGGTTGCTTATGAGCTAACTTTACCACCTTACATGCAACATATCCACAATGTGTTCCATATGTCAATATTGAAGCATTAATTGCCTGGTTCCAATCATATGATAGAATATGAGCCAATCGAGATTCAGCTAGACTTGTCTTTTGTAGAGCGACCGGTGCATATTTTAGATAAGAAAGAAAGAGTGCTTAGGAATAAGTCTGTGTCTTTAGTGCGAGTCCTGTGGAGGAATCTTAAGGTTGAAGAGTCGACTTGGGAATTGGAAAGCGAAATGCGAACAAAGTATCCTCACTTGTTTTCCTAGGCGGATTCTGAGGACAGAATCTTGTTAAGGGGGAAGGATGTAATATCCGGGAAAATTATGTGAATATTTGTGTTAAATAAATAAATATAATGTGTTTTATGAATTTAAAATGATTATTTCCATGATATCACGTGTTATAATTGATACTTGTGGTCCCGCAAGGACCAGAAATTTTTTCGAGTAATTAACATGTGTTTAAACTGCATTTGTATGAATCGATCTGTAATCTGGACTCGTATTTATTTGTGTTTTTTGAGGTACTCGTTTTATCTCATTTTGGGTGCATTTGAATGTATTTTATGTGTTTTCAGGATTTTCTGTTAATCTAGGAATCATTTCGGTTTTCAAAAATCAACAGATCGGGACCCCACCGAGACATCAAAGCCTACAAATTACACGTTTTTATTTTTATAAAATTATTCGTATTTCAAATACCTATTATTTCTGCATTTTTGAATTATTTACAATTTTTGGGGAATTTTGATATAAAATTTGTATTTAATTACTTTTAAAATTATTCCCCATATTTAGTATTTTTTGGCCTAATTATTTTAATTTGGGGATAAAAATACCCTTAATTAAATTTTGGGGATATAATATACTGTAAGTATAAATAGCATATTTACTTATTTATTTCATTTTATTATTATTAAAAACATTTTTGAAGAACAAATATTGGGGGTGTGATTTTGTTCTTGATACAAATCTGGTGATTTTGAGAGTGATTCTAATCCGTTTTTAAAGCTTGAATATTCGATTTGAAGCTCCTGAAGAGCCGTTCGGTACAACAATCATCAACAGAGGTGGTTTGTGTAGTAATTTCGTTTTTTTTCAAAAAATTTCTTTAAATTCATTGTTGGAGTTTGAGTGATTGTTGATTGTTTGGTTGGTGGATTAACATTCCTGGGATTCTGAGGAATGATTTGGTATATTAATATGTTAGATTTGGTTCGGTTTTGATGAAACCCGAAGTTTTGTTTTTCTTGATTTTTAATCGCAAATTTATGAGTTTATGATGATTGGTTGATTGATGTAAGGTTATGAATAGATTGTAGGAGTGATTATCTTCATTTTGGTATCGATTTCGTTAAGATTCGTTAGCAGGTGATGATTGTCGATTAGTTCACCGGAATTTTCTTTTGTTTTGATCGGAGATTAAATTCTGTTGTTGCCATAGTAATGTTAGGATCGTAATCGAGTTTGGATTGTGATTTAGAGCAGTTTGGCGATGAAAACAAGAGGAAACCGTGCCGGTTTTGTTAGATTTGGGACGCTGGAAAACGACGTGACGTCGGCCGGATTTCTGAGTTTTCCAGAAACTGGCGACGAGCTCATCGTTTCCGGTCTTCTTCCCCATGTGTTCCAGCGAGTTCCCCCCTTGCTCCGCCCTTGAATCCAAAATTCCTTCCCCTGTTTCCATAAAACTATTTCTGTTATTTTCTTTTTTTATTTCAAAATTTAATTCTAAAATCCTAAAAATCATTTCTTTTATTTTAGAATTCATTTACTTATTATTTTAAATTCTAAAAATTATGTACTTAATTATTTTAATTCCCAAAAATCATTTTCTTTTATTACTTTTAAAATTAAATTTGATTTAATTATTTATGATTTATTTTAATTAATTATTTATGAATTTAATTGATTGATTAAATCAATTAATCAATTGATTCTATTTATAAATAGTTAAATAAAAGGTAAATTATTTATTATTAATTCGGATAATTCCTAAAAATTATTTTTAGGCTTTTAAAAATTATATTTTGGTATTTAAAAATCAATTAATATTATTATTAATTGATTTATTTCTATTTATTTCTTATATTATTCATAATAATTAAACCGTTCGTCGGTTTAATACGAAACGAACGCGTATAGAATCAGAAAAATATTCCGCTTTCAATAAAAATACTTTGGAGACCTAGTTTTTTTTATAACCAGGTCCTCTGATTTGTGAATCATTCTGAGTCGATACCTGATCGATAAACACTGATATGGACCTGATTTCAGTTCTGAACGTACTGAGACCTATCTTTTGACTATATGATTAATATGTTACATGAAATATGTGATTACGTGTTACATGAATAACATGATTATGTGCTATATAATATGCATGCTATCTGTTTACGGTTTTAAAATGCCATGATTAGTTATAAACAATCGGGTAGATGTCAAGACGTATAGTTATGTAGACTGAGTTTGGTTCTGTCAATTAAGATAGTCCTTTTGTTTATAAAATCGAGTAGCAAGGATCGCAGTCAAGTGTTAGAAGGAGTCAGTAGCCAACAGTTATAAGTCAGAGTTATAGTAAGAAGTCATTCAGCATACCAGGCAAGTTTTCTCCCCTATTCTAAGTTTAGAATAACTTATTGTTTTACATATTCAAAATAATAGAACTGTTTATAAATACTCTGGTACCATATTAGATAACAATAGACATTTGTTTATTGGAATTCTTTTATTCTAGCAATCATTCTGCTAGAACAAATCCTTTGATTTGATAGATAGTGAATAACTATGTTATCTAGATATACTCTATAAAGTGGAACTTTGCGATGATATTAGCGAATAACTATTTGTTCTAGTTATTTCGCCATCAGTTGTTGAGATAGCTCCAGACCATGTGAAATGGGGAGTTAAATATATAAGGATGTCATTAATACAACTCCTTTAATCAAAATTGTTTTGTGAATTGGTTATTGGTTAGCATAAGAGGTCGAGGCACCGGTCCAGTGTGAGCTATTATATGAAAGTGTAATATCTTGCAAGGCGGGTATATGCCTTTTTATGGATATCCAATAGGTACGGTATGGGTGCGGGATACCGATACCTATATTTACAGTATGGTTGCGGGATACCGATGCTGTTTCATGACTGTTCATCAGGAATAACATAATGCATAATTGTGTTTTATTAAAATATCGCTTCAACTTTAAAGTTTGTATCGGCTTCTGGTTTTACTCAGATATTGTTATTGTTGTTCACTTATAAACTACATACCGCTTGCTGAGCATTTCTTCGCTCATAATTGTTTATTATTCTGATCTTTCAGCTAAGTCAGAGCAGGCTTGAGTTCCAAGTTTGACCAGGAGTTGTGTGCTTGTAAATAGGTTGGTGTCTTTTCCAGTGATAAGTGGCATTTTATACCACTTAGAATGTCTTATAATAGCTTGAATTGGTGTCTTGAAATCAAGTATTTTGTGTATTTGATGTGTTTTTCTAGTGTTTGTGCATTTCAGGGTATTAATTGCATTTCGGAAGAGATTTCATCAATAATAAGCCTTGGCATGTGTTTAGCATTGCAAGTGGGAAGATAGGAGCAGATTGTAGCGAAGAAACGGGAGAAAAACAGATCAGTTTCCAGTAGGGGGCTGTGCGCCCGCTAAGCTCTGCTGAGCGACCGCTCAGGAAGCTGAGCGCCCGCTCAGGAATGCTGAGCGGCCGCGCAGGGTCGGATTTTCAGAATTAATATTTTAGACTCCTATTTCTGTTTGACTTCCAACTTCTGAGTTAGTTGGGCTTTATAGGACTCCTATATAAGTAGATTTCAGAGACGTTTCACAAAGGTTGGATCATAGTATTAATCGAAGAGCAAGGAGATAAGGAAGAAGACCGTTTTAGCATACCGCAATGAAGAGGAAGCATATTTTCTTGTGATTCTTTATTTCGTTGTAACGTTGGATACTAGTTTTCTTTAATTTAAACCTATTTACTCTTGTGGCGTACTCTGGTTTAATATAAGTAGTTTTAGTTATTATTCTCGTATGTTATTATCATGTTTTCATATGAACCCATGATGACGATGAGTGCTATCATGGGCTAATCGTGATCATGGGGTCGTAACGGATTTACTATGGAATTCTTTAGTTAGTTGTTTAATACCTTAGTGTGTGATGATTGTATGATATCTAGTATTGGTTGTGCGTATACGTCTTATGTGTGTAGCGAACATATAAGATAGGGTGTTAATATCTTGTGAAGCGACGGTGGATCTTGAGATTTAGAACTTGCCATGCTATCATAGGTTCATGTACGAGTATGCATGATTAGTGGGTAACTCTAACCGTTTTACTTGCCCCGTGTAATCAAAAGGAATAACTTGTGCTTAAATCGTTATGTTGTCAATTTCTGTAGACATATAGGGACTCAACATAACTGATGCCTATTCAACTTCTATCTTAATTGTGGATGCTTGGTAGAATGGTATTAGTACAATGAAAGTTGGCTTTTATCAGTTTCGTGTTATTCAATTAATATCATCACTGTTGCATGCTAAGGGTAATAATAATAACTATTGACGGAAGTAGTAATGAAGTTGTGATCTCATGAGTGTTTTAATATTGTTAATTCAAGTGTTAATTAAGTGCTTAATTCTAGTAGTTAATTGTAGTTAATAATTAGTTAATCAAATTTAAGTATTATTGTCTTAACATTGAGAAGTAATCATAGACTGGTGAGTGAGTTTAATTGAACATAATTAGTCTGGGTCTCTGTGGGAACGAACTAGAAAGTATTCTATATTACTTGCGAACGCGTATACTTGCGTGTGTTATAAGCGCGTATTTTTGCCCTAACAAGTTTTTGGCGCTGCTGCCGGGGACTCGGCGTATTTGTTTAGTTTATGTACTTACCACCATTGGTCATTAGGACTCAGTGATTAAGACGTGTTACTTATTATTTCCGGTTGTGTTTCAGGTACTTTAGCGAGCATTTATGAAAACTCGTTCTCATACTCGCAAGAGGACTTTAGATACGGCTGATGAGACAGACGAAGTTCTTAATATTCCGGAGAAGATAGATTTTGAAGATTCGGATTCAGTAAGTGAGCAGAAAGAGCCAGTAACCATGGGTGATTGTTTAGTTCCGGCAGATCCAGCTCTTATGGACTTTTCTTGGCCCAAAATTGATGACATTCAGTCTAGCATCTTGCACCCGGCTATTGAGGCCAATAACTTTGAAATCAAGCCGGGCACTATTCAGATGGTGCATAATTCTATTTCTTTCGGAGGTGCTGCGACTGAAGACCCCAACATGCACATAAGGAATTTTGTCGAGATCTGCAGTACTTTCAAATATAATGGTGTGACTGATGAGGCTATCAAGCTGAGGCTTTTCCCATTCTCACTGAGGGATAAAGCTAAGGACTGGTTACATTCTGAACCAGCTGGGTCTATCACTACTTGGCAAGATCTTGCGCAAAAGTTTCTGGTGAAGTCTTATCCAATGGCGAAGACTGCTGCTATGAGAAGTGCTCTTACTCAGTTTGCGCAGCAACCTACAGAATCTATGTGCGAAGCTTGGGAGCGCTACAAGGAGATGTTGAGAAAGTGTCCACATCATGGAATGCTTGATTGGATGGTGATCACTAGTTTCTATAATGGTTTGGGTGCCCAATCTCGGCCCATGCTCGATGCAGCAACTGGAGGCGCCTTGTGGGCCAAAAGCTATACTGAAGCTTATAATCTTATTGAGACTATGGCTGTAAATGAGCATCAAAACCCAACTCAAAGGATGATGCCTGGGAAGGTAGCAGGTATTCTGGAAGTCGATGCAGCTACAGCTATTGCATCGCAGCTCCAAGCGCTGTCTATAAAGGTCGATTCTCTAGCCACCTATGGGGTCAATCAGATAGCTATGGTCTGTGAGCTTTGTGCAGGTTCTCATGCTACGGATCAATGTTCTCTTGTTAACGAATCTGTTCAGTATGTGAATAATTATCAGCGACAACAACAGCCTATGCCAGCTACTTATCATCCTAACAACAGAAATCATCCAAATTTCATCTGGAGTAATAATCAGAATACTATTCAGCAACCATATCAGCAAGGCGTAAGTAAACAGTTCAATCCACTTGGATTCCAGCAATCACAATATTATGCTCAAAGGTAATCATATCCTCAACAAGGAGGTGCAGCTCCCCCCTCTAGTGCTGATTTTGAGGAACTTAAGCTGTTGTGCAAAAGTCAGGCGGTTTCTATCAAGACCTTGGAAAATCAAATCGGACAAATAGCCAATGCAGTGCTCAATCGTCAACCTGGCACACTTCCCAGTGATACTGAAGTGCCAGGCAGGAAGGAAGCTAAAGAGCAAGTCAAGGCTATTACCTTAAGGTCTGGAAAAGTTGCTGATGCTGAAAAAGTAAAAGAAGGAGAAGCTGAAGTTGGTGATGAAGAAGCTAAGCAAAAGGAAAAAGTGGCGGAACCAAGGAAGACTACTGTTGAACACACTCTGCCTGAGGGTAATACATGGGAGAAACAACTCTATCCTCCACCACCTTTCCCTAAGAGATTGTAACAACAAAAGTTGGATAAGCAGTTTGGTAAGTTTCTGGAGGTGTTCAAGAAACTTCACATCAATATACCTTTCGCTGAGGCTCTGGAGCAAATGCCTAGTTATGCGAAATTTATGAAGAGTATTCTTTCAAGGAAGGTGAAACTGGATGACCTTGAGACCGTTGCTCTAACGGAAGAATGCAGTGCTGTGCTGCAACAAAAGTTACCTCCAAAGGTTAAAGATCCAGGTAGCTTCACCATTCCTTGCACCATTGGCAAGTTGTCTTTTGATAAGTGCCTATGTGATTTGGGAGCAAGCATCAATCTGATGCCGTTGTCGATCTTTAAAAAGTTGAATTTTCCTGATCCAAAGCCCACCTACATGTCTCTACAATTGGCTGATCGTTCTATTACTTACCCACGAGGCATAGTGGAGGATGTGCTAGTAAAGGTGGATAAGCTCTTCTTTCCTGCAGACTTTGTTATTCTGGATTTCGAGGAAGATAAGAAGATTCCCATAATCTTGGGAAGACCTTTCTTGGCTGCAGGCCGTACCTTAATAGATGTGCAGAAAGGTGAACTTACAATGCGGGTGCAGGATCAGGATGTGACATTCAATGTATTCAAAGCAATGAAATTCCCTACAGAAGATGAGGAGTGCTTAAAAGTGGATTTGATTGATTCTGCGGTTACTTCAGAACTTGATCATATGCTAATGTCTGATGCATTAGAGAAGGCTTTAGTGGGGGATTTTGACAGTGATGATGAGGATGGCAATGAGCAACTACAATATCTAAATGCTTCTCCCTGGAGGTGAAAGCTAGACATGCCATTTGAATCTCTTGGTACTTCTGACTTCAAAAATGCTGAAGGAAAGCTCAAAATATCTATTGAGGAAGCACCTACCTTGGAGCTTTAACCATTTCCTGAACACTTGAGGTATGCTTTTTTAGGTGATGCATCTACTTTACCTGTTATTATTGCATCTGACCTTTCAGGTAGTGAGGAGGACAAGCTCTTATGGATCTTGAGAGAATTCAAATCGGCTATCGGATGGACTATAGCAGACATCAAAAGGATCAGCCCTTCATACTATATGCATAAGATTCTTCTAGAAGAGGGTAGTAAGCCGACTGTTGAGCAACATCGCAGACTTAATCCTATCATGAGAGAAGTGGTGAAGAAAGAAATTCTGAAGTGGTTGGATGCATGAATCATTTATCCTATTTCTAACAGTTCTTGGGTGAGCCCCGTGCAATGTGTGCCTAAGAAATGAGGTATCACTGTGGTAGCAAATGAGAAGAATGAGCTCATCCCCATGAGAACAGTCACAGGATGGAGGGTATGCATGGACTACAGAAAGTTGAACAAGGCCATAAGTAAGGATCACTTCCCTCTTCCGTTTATTGATCAGATGCTTGACAGGTTGGCTGATCATGAGTATTATTGTCTTCTGGATGGCTATTCAGGGTATAATTAGATTTGTATTGCACCAGAGGATCAAGAAAAGACTACCTTCACTTGTCCATTTGGCACGTTTGCTTTTCGCAGAGTTTTATTTGGCTTGTGTGGTGCACCAGCCACTTTTCAGAGATGTATGATGGCTATATTCTCTGACATGATTGGAAATAATGTCGAGATGTTCATGGATGACTTCTCCGTCTTTGGACATTCGTATGATGAATGTTTGAATAATCTTCGTGCAGTACTCAAAAGGTGTGTGGAAACTAATTTGGTGCTCAATTGGGAAAAATGTCATTTTATGGAGCGTGAAGGCATTATTCTTGGGCATAAGGTCTCTAGCAAGGGTCTTGAGGTGGACAAAGCCAAGGTGGGAGTCATTGAAAATCTTCCACCACCTATTTCTGTGAAAGGAATCCGTAGTTTTCTTGGTCATGCGGGTTTTTATCGGTGTTTCATCAAGGACTTTTTGAAGATATCTAAGCCGTTGTGCAACTTGCTTGGGAAGGATGTGCCTTTTAAATTTGATGATGACTGCTTAACGGCATTCGAGACTCTTAAGAAGAGTTTGATAACTGCACCAGTTATTATAGCACCTGATTGGACAGAGCCTTCTGAGATGATGTGTGATGTGAGTGATTATGCGGTAGGCGCAGTTCTTGGGCAGCGCAAGAATAATCTCTTTCAGGTGGTCTACTATGCTAACAAGACCTTAAATGGGGCCCAAATGAACTACACCACTACTAAGAAGGAGCTCTTGGCTATAATATTTGGTTTCAAAAAATTTCAATCTTATTTGCTTGGGACAAAGGTGACAGTGTTGGATGATCATGCGGCCATTCGCTATTTAGTTTCCAAGAAGGATTCGAAGCCGAGACTCATTCGTTGGGTGCTCTTACTACATGAATTTGAGTTAGAGATCAAGGATCGAAAAGATACTGAGAATCAAGTAGGTAACCATCTCTCTAGATTGGAGAATCCCGAGTCTACTTCATATGATAAGACATTGATCAACGAATCTTTTCCGGATGAGCAGTTGTTCGCAGTTCAGGAGGAAGAGCCATGGTTCGCAGATATTGTGAATTATCTTGTCAGCAATATAATGCGTCCTAATTTGACCACAACTCAAAAGAAGAAGTTTCTGCATGAGGTGAAGTGGTATATGTGGGATGAACCATATTTGTTTAGACAGGGAGCTGACCAGATCATCAGGAGATGTATCCCATTCTATGAGACGGAGAGGATATTACGAGACTGCCACTCCACAGTTTATGGTGGACACTATAGTGGTGAGTAGACGGTAGCTCATATTCTGTAAGCAGGTTTTTTCTGGCCTACTTTATTTAAGGATGCTCATCAGTTCGTTTTAAGGTGTGATCATTGCCAAAGAGTGGGAAATCTTACGAGAAAGGATGAGATGCCGTTAAATGTGATGCTTGAAGTCGAGGTCTTTGATATTTGGGGAATCGATTTCATGGGGCCTTTTGTCTCATCCTGCAATAATCAGTACATCTTGCTTGTAGTCGATTATATCTCAAAATGGGTAGAAGTCAAAGCTCTACCGACGAATGATGCAAAGGTGGTGTTGAATTTTCTTTATAAGCAGATTTTCACAAGGTTTGGAACGCCACGAGTAATCATAAGTGATGAAGGGTCGCATTTCTGCAACCGTAAGTTTACTTCTATGATGCAGCGCTACAATGTGAATTATCGTGTTGATACTGCCTATCATCCGCAAATGAATGGTCAAGCGGAAGTGTCTAACAGAGAGATCAAGCGCATTTTAGAGAAGGTTGTTTGTCCGTCAAAGAAGGATTGGTCTTTAAAGCTCGATGAAGCTGTTTGGGCTTACAGAACAGCATATAAGACTCCACTTGGGATGTCCCCGTTTCAACTTGTGTATGGTAAGGGATGTCATTTACCTGCGGAGCTTGAGCATAAGGCCTATTGGGCGTTGAAGAAGTTGAACCTGGATCTAGATGCAGCTGGAAAGAAGCGAATGCTTCAGCTTAATGAACTTGATGAATTTTGACTCCAAGCGTACGAGAATAACAAAATGTACAAGGAAAAAGTGAAAAATTGGCACGAAAGGAAGCTTCATCCTAAGTTATTTATGCCGGGGCAGCAAGTTATTTTATTCAACTCTCGTCTCTGACTTTTTCCTCGGAAGTTGAAATCAAGGTGGTCTGGACCTTTTATTGTCAAAACTGTGTTTCCACATGGAGCGGTGGAGATTTTTGAGAATAATCTGAACCAAACATTCAAGGTTAATGGTCAGCATTTGAAGCACTACTATGGGGACACGGCAAACCGGGAAGTGGTTAGTGCCGTTTTATTGTCAACTTGAGTAAGGTACGCTACGTCAAGCTAATGACGAAAAAGAAGCGCTTCTTGGGAGGCAACCCATGATTTGTTGTTACAGGAACCCTTAGAAGTTAGTAACCTATCCAAAACCACAAAAAAAATCAGAAAAACAGGGAAAGGAAAAAAAATTTCCAGAAGACCCCTGAGCGCTCGATCAGCTCTGCTGAGCGACCGCTCAACAAGCTGAGCGACCGCTCAGGGGCCGACTGGGAGAAATTTTTTTGAGTCCAATAAAAATCCAAAAAAAATTGAAAAATAAAAAAAACCAAAATACAGCCCATTACCCACGACCTATTTCCCCATTATCCCATGTTTTTAACCCTCAAACCCACTCCTAATCAAATTTTACCCTAATCCCTACCCTATATATATACACCTATTCCATATACTCCCCATACACTTTCAAACCTTAAACTCTCTCCCAAATCCAAACACACAAATCTTAAACACTTTTACTCAGTTTCGATGGCACCCAATAGATCCAGGACTATCGATAGCAGCAACACTGTCCCTACTGCTGATTCTTCGAGGGGTACTGCTGCGAGGCCTCGTTTGAATGATAGGGCTGCTGAGGAAGAGTATACTAGGCTTCTGGGTAAGCCGATTTTGAAGGAGAGGGGGTTCTTACCATCGGGGAGGGATGGTGAGTTGTTGCCTATGATTGCTGAGAAGGGTTGGATTGCTTTTTGTGAGTCTCCTGAAGCAGTTCCGATGAGCATGGTTTGCGAGTTCTATGTGAATGTGAAGGCTGAGAAGAATGGGTATTCTGTGGTTCGGGGGATGACGGTGGATTATCACCCTGCGGCGATTCGCCGTATGATTGGGCAGCCACAGAGGAAGCCCACGGAAGAGAATTGAAACGAGAAGACTACTGAGGACTTTGACTTGGACTTGATTTGTGCTACTCTCTGTAGGCCGGGCACAATTTGGACCTTCAAGACTGAGACTAACGAGTATCGCCATTTTCCGGCGATTGTGATGAACAGGTATGCCCGTGCATGGAATGCTTTTATTTGCGCTAATATTCTGCCTACTTCACATGCACATGAGGTCACAGTTGAGAGAGCACAGTTATTATGGGGAATTTTGAATGAGGAGTACTATGTGGACCTTGGTGAGTTCATCTACCAAGGAATTCTGAAGTTTTTGAGGGGAGCTAAGCACATGAACATCCCTTATGCATCCACGGTTACAAAGCTTTGCTGAGCAGTGGGAGTTCAGTGGCCGTCTTATGAGCAGTTGCAGTTTTCGGCCGCTCCTATTGACTCCGGGACTCTGCATGCGATGTAGGAGTGGACCGGTGGTGAGCCCGAGGAGCATGGGTTGGGTTATTATCTTCCAAGAGGGCGTCCAACACGAGGTGCTACCATGGCGACGCCAAGGCGAGATGAGTCTGGTTCTTCTAGAGTTCGGGAGGGTGCTGGGATGGCTGATGCCCAGTATAGGAGGTTGTCGAGGAGAATGGATGTTATGTACGAGACACATAGCAGGTTTGCTCAGGAGCTCACCCTTGCACTTGGGACTGCTTTTCGAGGCCTTGGAGCTGAATCCAATGGTCAGTTTTTGGTGAGGACTCTGCATATCCGCCTCCTGATACACCACCCTCTGAGGGTGATGATGATGATGATCTCTCCGAGTAGGTATACCCTGTGTTCCTTTCTACTACCTTCACTGAGGACAATGAAGATTTTAAGTTTGGGGGTGGTAGTTAAGGAATATTTTGTGTGTGTGTCATATAGTTGCATATTCATGATAGTTTAGTTCATATAATTGCATATTTTTTGCTATATAGTTTTTTTATTATTTATATATTTATTTATCATGTCATGTAGCTCATGCATATACCATGATCCCTTTTACGCTGATTTACCAATTAATTTGTGATGTTGATGCGAGTGTAGTGATAGCGTTAAAGTGATGTTGAGTCGTGTAGGTTGATATGCATGCTAGAAACACTTGTAATTTCACTAAGTCTTCGAGAATGCTTAAGGACTAGATTGTTGTTATGGTTTGATGGTTTTCGAGGTTAATCTATTGATTATGCTTAGAATTTTATAATAGGTTCTTAGTGATAAAAGGCTTGAAAAGAAAAAAAATGGAGTGAAAAATGGAATTCATTGCTAATTGTGGCTAGGCGTCAAATGGCTAGTAGCCGGCTCATATTTTTATGCGAGTAGTCTAGGGTTGAGCAAGATGGAGCGAAACGCACTTGCTCAGAAAGTTTGAAAAAAAGAGAGAAAAAAATAGAAAAGAAGAAAAGAAAATAAAATAAAAATAAAGAGTTAATGCATAATTGATTACGAGTGGCTCTTTGGTATTCGAGTTATTAAGTTCTTAGGGCACTTTGTGCCTAGTGACCTAAGGCTTTTATAGTCTGGGATCCGCTAACCTAACGCTCGCTACATGGATATCATTGCATAAGTCTTTTGTGGACCTCACTCATTGCACGGTCAAATAAGCATTTGTTGTTATAAATAAAAAGCATGATTCCGTAATAAGCTCTAGAAATCTTGAAGTGTTATAAGTCACTTTGTGCCTAGAATTTTTATTCTTCGTATAATCATGTGATTGCCTTGAGGATATTTGAGTTATGATAATTGATCTAGTTCCGAAGCATATCTGTTAAGCATCTGCACACACCACATTTTTGGCTATATGTTAGTTTGCATGATTTGATTGATCTTTATTCGCCTAATTGCATTTGTTGAGATGTCGTAAGTTGGTTGGTTTGGTCATAGTAAGGGGGACCGCTGTATTTCATATAGATTGCATTCATGCATGTTTTCATTTTGTTTTTGAGTTTGTGACGCTTGAGGACAAACATCGATTTAAGTTTAGGGGTGTGATAAGTGGCATTTTATACCACTTAGAACGTCTTACAATAGCTTGAATTGGTGTCTTGAAATCAAGTATTTTGTGTATTTGATGCGTTTTTCTAGTGTTTGTGCATTTCAGGGTATTAATTGTATTTCGGAAGAGATTTCATCAATAATAAGCCTTGGCATGTGTTTAGCATTGCAAGTCGGAAGATAGGAGCAGATTGCAGCGAATAAACGGTAGAAAAATAAGTCAGTTTCCAGTAGGGGGCTGAGCGTCCGCTCAGCTCTACTGAGCGATCGTTCAGGAAGCTGAGCGCCCGCTCAGGAATGCTGAGCGGCCGCGCAGGGTCGGATTTTCAGAATTAATATTTTAGACTCCTATTTCTGTTTGACTTCCAACTTCTGAGTTAGCTGGGCTTTATGGGACTCCTATATAAGTAGATTTCAGAGATGTTTCACAAAGGTTGGATCGTAGTATTAATCGAAGAGCAAGGAGATAAGGAAGAAGACCGTTTTAGCACACCGCAACGAAGAGGAAGCATATTTTCTTGTGATTCTTTATGTCGTTGTAATGTTGGATGCTAGTTTTATTACTTTGAACCTATTTACTCTTGTGACGTACTCTGGTTTAATATAAGTAGTTTTAGTTATTATTCTCCTGTGTTATTATCATTTTCATATGAACCCATGATGACGATGAGTGCTATCATGGGCTAATCGTGATCATGGGGTCGTAACGGATTTACTATGGAATTCTTTAGTTAGTTGTTTAATACCTTAGTGTGTGATGATTGTATGATATCTAGTATTGGTTGTGCGTATTCGTCTTATGTGCGTCGTGAACATATAAGATAGGGTGTTAATCTCTTGTGAAGCGACGGTGGATCTTGAGATTTAGAACTTGCCATGCTAGCATAGGTTCATGTACGAGTATGCATGATTAGTGGGTAACTCTAACCGTTTTACTTGCCCTGTGTAATCAAAAGGAATAACTTGTGCTTAAATTGTTATGTTGTCAATTTCTGTAGACATATAGGGACTCAACATAATTGATGCCTATTCAACTTCTATCTTAGTTGTGGATGCTTGGTAGAATGGTATTAGTACAATGAATGTTGGCTTTTATCAGTTTCGTGTCATTCGATTAATATCATCACTGTTGCATGCTAAGGGTAATAACAATAGCTATTGAAGGAAGTGGTAATGAAGTTGTGATCTCATGAGTGTTTTAATATTGTTAATTTAAGTGTTAATTAAGTGCTTAATTCTAGTAGTTAATTGTAGTTAATAATTAGTTAATCAAATCTAAGTGTTATTGTCTTAACATTGAGAAGTAATCATACACTGGTGAGTGAGTTTAATTGAATATAATTAGTCTGAGTCTCTGTGGGAACGAACTAGAAAGTATTCTATATTACTTGCGAACGGGTATACTTGTGTGTGTTATTAGCGCGTGTTTTCGCCCTAACATCGAGGTAGACTATTTTGGGACGTTTGACTAGCCTAGAAGTTTGTAATAAAATTTTAATAGTCTGTAAAACTAATTAGACTTATGGGTTGTAATAACATTTGGTTTGTTTTAGTGCCTGTTTCATACCATAACCTGTGATCGATCCAGTTGCATGCAAGGGATCATATTTATTATTTTATTCCGTTGTGCCTATTTTAGTTTTGTTTATCGGTTAGTGACCCCCAAATCTAGACCCCGGATTTGGAGGGCGTCACAATAGTCTAGCTCATACAAGAGGCCAATAATATCACTCTTAAAATAGGAGGGTTAAATCACATCTAGATCATTCATATTTCTCATACAATTTATAATATACCCAATGTCCACTTTTATCATTACCCGGTCAAGGATAACTTTTAATGGAATCAAAGTATATTAATTCTCGTATAGAAATATAATGACTTCAGGTCTAAAGACCATAACATCATTATCACTGTGAGAATTACTTATGACACAATAAATATGTAGAATCTCACATCAGGTCTGTCCAGCACCATGTACATTTACATATGCCTGTGTTTTTAACTTTAGTATCACTATATCTATGATCAATGATATAACGACTCGTGTATTTTTGAATTATTTAAATATGTGATTATGGAAATTATTAAGTAAATACAATATGTGTATTGGTTTTGACCGCTATATGTTGCTTGATTATTATCTATGTGTGAATTATAGTGTACCGGGTTGTCCGCGTGATTAATTACGAAGTCGTATTGAATTGGTTTCATTTTCAAAAGTGGTTTTAGTGCAAAATTAATTGCATAAATATTTGGAATGTCTTTAAAATTATTTTTATGGTTCTATAATTACATTAATTATTTTTAGGATTTTATAAAATTGAGAAATCAATATTTTATTAATTATTTATCTTTAAATGATTTTCTGATTTTTTTTTATTTGTAAAATCCATATTTATTTCTAGAATTTTTCAGAAATTATGAAACTCATATTTATTTAAATTAGGAATATTCTGGGAATTTTAAAATAATTTTGGGAATTTTTGGGATTAATTTTACCCGCGCGTTGATTCTTTTATTTGAGAAAAGCATGTATAAATTGCATTTCAGAAATTATTTTAAAATTACGAAATTTATGTTTTTATAAACTTCAGGATATTTATAACATTTTACGACTACTTTCGTGATTTTATGAATTTGTTTTAAGTGCCGCTCGGTTCTTTAATTGTGAAGTACGGGTATGAGTTGCGTTTCAAAAATGTTTTAAAAATTATGAAAATTTTATTTTATTAGTTTCGGGATTTTTAGAAAATTTTAAGACTATTCTTGTAATTTTCTGAATTCGTTTCAAGGGCAATTTAATTCATTATATTGCAAATTTCGAATTAAAAACCGGACTTTCGGGAAGGACAGGACACGCGTCTTGTTTTTGTTGAGCAGCCGATACGTGGCAGCCTCCCAATTAAAAAGACAGAAAGAAAGAAATAACACAGACCCTGTGTTCTTTCCTCCCTCACTTCCATCTCAATTCTCATCCCTTTTATTTTTCGATCTCTCTCGCTTACTTCTTCGCTCTCTCCCTGGGCTTCTCGCTTGTTGTTCTCCTGATTCCCTGTGGTTCAAGGTCGCTGCCGCCGTCTAAACCCCGGTGAGGCTGGTGGTTTCACCCGATCGTATATATATACTGGTGTATCAATATATGTGTGCGATTTTCTGTGTGTGTGACATGTATATGTGTGTTTCTCTGTGTATTGTGTGTGTTCAGCGGGTGGGTGGACTCTGTATTGTGGCCGTTCGCCGATTTTCCGGCGATGCCCTGTGTTTCTGGTTGGCGCGTATAGTGCGTGTGTGCTGTGTGTTCTGTTGGTTAATTCCATGTGTTGATTCGTATGGTTAATTCCAAGCAGAATTTTTAATTCTTGTTACAGAAAATTATTGATGAAGTATTCGTGATATAAATAATTTTGTGCGGGAATTATTAATTTTAATCGGTGAAATCTGTGACTGAAAACCCAATTCGGGTACCTCCGGATTTTACCGCCGTCAACGATGAATTCCGATGAGTTGACAGTGAATTGTGATGACACGATTCTGAGTCCTAATATTTTTAACAAATAAAATTCGTGTTGTGTTCTTATTCTGGACCGAATTAGTTAATTAGTAAATATTGAATCGGGATGGTTGAGTTGGTTATGATTATTGAATTGTATCGGTAAGTGGGAATTTTAGAATGGATTGGTGAATTATTGTAGTTGTTATTGTTGTGAACTTTGTGGTTTGACGTTGATTAATATTTCGACAGGTAGTCCGATAAACAAAGGAGACGCTGCATGATTTCTCGGAAATCAACTATGGAAATGCTGGAGCGTATCCAGTAATTATCGGGACGTCAAGTGAATATATATACTTATACTTTATACGAACTTGATTGTATGTTGTGGTGAATGTTCTGTCCAAAACTCAGTAACCCTAATTTCGTAAAATGACTAGTATATGTATTTTCTGAAAACAAACACTGAATCGATTTCGAGAACGTGAATCCTAATTGTTGTATGTGGTATTAAAATATGAATAATTACGAGTTGGAATATGCTATCGTATAGGTAGATTGTAGCGAGGATATGTCAAGTATAACTGGGTGTCTAACATAGAGTATTTCGACCCTGTAGGTTCTAGTCGGGAAACCAAAAGTGGACGTTGGACTAAAGATGACCTAGTAGTCAGTCGACGAGCTCAGTAGAATTTCAGCAGAAAAACCTGAGTGTCGGAGTCGAATCTAATGTGATGTAGTGGTTGGACATTAAATCCTGAGCGACAGAGTCGGCTCAGAGTTGATCAGTAATAGTTGTAAAGCCCTGTAAGGCAAATACAGTGCAAATATTTCTAAACTATCTTGTGATATATTGTTAAGCATTCAAAATAATTCTGTTTTATATTGTGAGTACTTTGAATCATATAGCCTTGAAACCGGATCACATCATTTGAACTTTGAGCTGTAAGCCTTATTTTTTGTAAACCATCCTTTATTGATTCTCAGATACCAAACCACACAAATATGATACTACTCCCCAATGTATAACTACCAAACACCAAACACTGGAACAAAATTGTTTGAAAACACAAAAAATTTTATACTCCAGCCATTCTTTATAACATCAAAGAACTATACCTTGAAAAATCATTATTTATCTAATACCTGATCCTTTTACAGACTGAAAACCATTTCTTATACATACCCTAATATACCCTTGTGATATCCATGAGTTCCCTTACATTTTATTTTAGTGCTTAATCATCATTGATTATAATCTTGTTTTATCGAATTATATTGTTTATCATATTGAATTGCTTTAGAATTGGATAGTTTCTTTTATATATGGACCAGATTCGTGATCAGACCATATCAATGGTCAACTTAGGCCAATGTGTGCCTTGGATCCAGTAATTAGAGCAGTGTTGTGTGCTTTGCTCGGGGTTAGTGCGTGACTGATCAGCAGCCTAACCTTGGTTTTAAAACTTAAAATGAATATCCAATTCTAATGATTGTTTAGCAATAAACTTGATTCCTCTGAATCATTTCGTTTGATCATTGATTAACCTCAATTATTGTCATTGTGACTTGCTGAGCTAGTTAGCTCACTCTTGCGAATCTTTTTATGTATTCTACAGTTAAGAATGATACGGTTGATAGCGAGGTTTCCCAGTTCAATGTGCGAGCTAGGATTCCAGATTGAGTTGGATCGAGCTAGCAGGAGCTTATTGCGGTAGTGAGATAATAAGATTGTAAGAATAATTTTATTATCAGTTGTAAGTTAAATTAGTTAGGATTTGGTACGTTGTAATAAAAGTTAAGGTTGTGGCTTATTTTCATACTTTAACCTGTTGCGATCCGTGGTTATGTAAAGCAGGGTCATTGCAAAGAATATTTCATATACAAGTTTATATATTATGTATGTATTGTTGACCCCAAACTTCTGACCCAGTTTTGGAGGGTGCCACAGGTTGGTATCAGAGCTACAGGTTATAAGTCACTGAAACAAGCCTAGATTGTTGGGATAGGATAGAGGGTTAGGATTAGGAATAGGAAATAGAAAGATAAGACGTTGTGAGGTTGAGTGCGAATGTATAGTAGGTCTCTGGCACAGTTCGTATTACGATTCGGGATTCTTAACATTGCGACACGATTTCCAGATAACGATAATGGCAGATCCTGATTTCCCTGTATCATCTGATCGTTTGGAGCTTTCCGTTCCAGGATTGTCATCTTCTCCCAGATTTGATTTGTACCTTGTTCTTCTATCAGTATTAAGGGTATTACCTTCTATTATGACAGTTTCCCCTCTTCAAGTTATTCTACGCTATTCTACCACCTCTTGATATGAGACTACCTATTTAAGAATCTCCATCTATTTATTCTTGTTTTACTGGACAATCGGCTGTGAGTACTGGAGATATAAATAAAGGTGAGAAGAAGTTTAGAAAGAAGATTCACGTCTTTCGAAGCATAGCTGCTACCAGATTAAATGAAGCCATTAGTGACTAGGCCCCCTGACTAGCTTGAGGAATGGGCTAGATGAGTTTTGAAAGAGGGTTAGGGAAGAGTATGGATCTGGAGCTTTCTTGAATTTAGATAAGTATGTTATGATGATGTGATATATTTATAGCAACAAGGTGATGTGACATTAGCCAACTTATTGACTATTGGATAGTCTGCTCTACTTATCGATTGCAAAGTTGATAACTGGAGTATTACCAGTATGAAAGTTTTGATGTGAAGCTACGAATATAATAACATGCACGAAAATTGAAGGGATCGTCGATTAAGGAAGGCAAATGGACCCGCTAAAGGAGAGAAGGTAGATTGAAGTGAATGGACCTTTATGTGATCGTTCCTTTAATTTGGTACCTTGTGATAGGTAGGAAGGGCAACAACCAACTCATATAGTAAGGACAACCAGATTTGTGATTTTCAAAATTTTTAAACAAGTTTTCGAAAAAAAGATTTTCCCTTACAAAATTTCTAAAAGCCTTTTTGAATAAAATAAGTTTTAAACCTTGGTTGTCAAGTTACTACTTGAGTTTCTTGTTTGTTAAAAGACCCGGATTACCTGGAAGGATACTTGTTTTAGACTTAGTATTGTTAATTCAGAGAACAAAGTAACCCGTGATTATGAAGAAGCTGATTATTCCTAGCGGTAAGGTGCAAATATTGTTTGACAAGAGTAATAACAGAATCCGCGTAAGGAGTAATAATTCATCCAGTTGCAGAAACCATTAAAATTTAAAGAATTCATTGATCTAAAAGGAGCATGGGCGTGATCGAATAAGATTGGGAAGATTTCCAGACTTTTCTAAAGAAGAATATTATTAACAAAAGGATTGTTATGTTGAATGATTCGTGGTTATTTTAACTAAAAAAGAGGAAACTCGAAGTTATTTGGTAAGAATGCCATTATGATCGAATTGTTAAAGTATTATACGTGTAGGTGCGATGCTAAAGACGTAAGACTTAACAAGTAAGAATCTACCATAATGCTTAATTTGCGAAGGCATTTCAGCATACTTTTTTTAAAGTTGCTATATGACACAATTGGGATATGATCGAACAAGCTCGAAGGATGAATACAAGTGAAATGTGGATGGTGACCAATGGTATCATTCTTGTCTTCAATATTACAACATATATTCCTTTTTGATTCCTAAATAAGTATGAACTTCTTTTCTTAAAAAAACTCTTTGCTATAATATCAAAAAGGAGGATATTGCATTCCTTTCAAATTTAATTGTTTCCTTCAAGTTTTGCTTTCTGATTGGGACAAACAGTGTTATGGTGAGACACTTTTTCAGGATGACGAAGAGTCGGGTGGGACGCCACCTAATCACGTGCTGTATGCCATATGGTATGAAAGACCGGCCATCTTAAGTACCAATGTGGTTGTCTCATTCATATCCAAACCATTATTTCTTCTTTCTTTTCAACTTCAAGTTTATTGAATTATGAATCCTTCTAGTTATTTTGTTATACCGTCGTTCTCTGCAAGAGTTTTTTTTCCAAACAAATCAACGTATTATGAATCAAGCGGACAAAGTTCCAGCCACCTCTTATGCATGGAAAGGAGACCAGGGCATATGGCAAGGATTGAAATCACTAGCCCCAGTGAAGGATCCACTAAGAGCCAAGGGAATCTACTCCAATAAGGAATACGTCTCCAATAACGAGAGTTTACAAGTTGTCTGTAAAATATGTTATTCTGAATACAGACGTGATGACGTGAATGATTATTGTGGATACTTTATGCGTTAAAGTATTGAAAGATGTGGGAGCAACTTAATTGTTTATCCCTCAAGGTTTTGTTGATAAAATATGTAAGGTCCCCTAAGAGGGCTATTTTAAGCTTGAAGGGGGGTTGAATAGCTTAATTACCAATTTAAAAATTGTTGTGGCAGTTTAAAAATATTTGATCCCTTTTAAAAACTTTACCGAGTGGTTATGCAATTTATATGTGCGGAAAATAAAGTGCAAGGAAAGAAAATACCACACGGTGATTTTATCCTGGTTCGCGATGGTGCAACCTCTAATAGATTTGCTCACCCCTACTCCAGTCCCCGAGCTCCTCTCCCGGACTCAGGATTTTCCCTTATAATAAACTCGCTCCTTTAGTAGGCGGAGAATCCTTTACACCCTTTATAAGTATTTGTCTTGGTGCGTAACACAATGGTCACCACCTCAAAATAAATGTAATACCTACACAACTTATCTTAGACAATAACTCCCCGCTATTTCTTCAAAGTTGTTGTAGCGCCTTTGTGTGGACTTGGCTTCCTTAGCTTTTGCCGGTCTTGGACACAGAGCTTGTTAAACAGAACTGAGACTTATTAATCCAAGACAGATTACCTTTTAAAGTATTATTTGAAAACTAATGTATATAAGTTGTGAAACAGAGACAAATAACATCCTTTCATAGTACACAGATCACAAGCAAATATTCTTATAGTTCTACAGAGATTAACAGGTACTCAGAGCACAAATATATATATAATTTTTATTAAAAAACAAATCAACATCATTCTTTAGCACACCTAGGTAGTTTTATTATATAAAAATAGGGATTCATGTATTACACAGAATCATCAAGGGACTAACAATTCAAAACAACCAGAACACTGACTTTCTTGGATTAAGTATATCAACAATCAGATGATATCAGTCAAACTTATACCAAGAATCCATAATTAACCAAGCAAATTTTTGAGTCCTCATTTTTAAATAGACAATTTCTCTGAGATTTTAATTCAAACCAACAATTTAACCAAGCATGTTCTGTTGATTATAAGAATACTATCAACTATCAAGCTCATATTTTATACTTATATTTATAGTCCAATTAAGCTTAAAAAATTGTCCTTAACTTAATCAAGTGATCATTTTAAGCAATCATACATTCCAGATTAATCACCCAAGTTTCTTGACTGAACTTTATTGCAAACAAATAATTACCAATCCATCATATAATCACAGATTTAACAGATAATAATAAGTCCACCAGATAACACAAATCCACCAGATAATCCGAAATTCACTAGATAATATAAATCCAATATATAATTTCTCAAATTTCAACAGATAACAACAAATCCATCAATAATCTGAACTCTATTCTTTCAATTTGATCACACACAGAATAGAATTAAACCACATCTACACCAAAGCCATATCACCGAACATTCATCTCATAGGGTTACAAATTAATCAGATAAAGTTCGATTTAAATTCAATTAAGTTCCTTTCACCATAAATTCAATTGAATAAGACTGAAATATACGAAGAAATATCATCTGAGCCTAGAGTCTGGCCTGACTCATAGGTCTTACCTGGTTGACTTAGTCGCGGACTGAGTCAACCTCCGATTTTCTCTTCTCCGTCGTATGCAACCATCAAGTCTTCTTTTCCCAGAAAATTTTGCTCTTTCCTGTCTTCTCCTGTCATATACCTTGAAATCAAGTTAGGTTATTGCTAAAACAATGATTTAAATCAATAAAAATTGAGTGTATATATATAAACTATCAATTTGATGTCCGATTTGATGATTCTCGTTCGATTTATGTATAAATCGTCGATTTTTATCATCGGAAATCGATTTGATTTCACCAACCCAACCAAGATTTATTAATCGTATGTTCCTAACTACGATTAACGCACTATACGTATAATATTTGATGAATTTTATCAAGAATCGAGGAAAAAATGAAAAAAAAATGATTTAGGGTTCTTCGGAAGAGAGGCGGGGAGAAGAGGCGAGAGAGAGAAGTTAGAGATTAGGGTTTCGAATGAATAGAGTGACTGCACTGTACAAAACAGTGAATGGCTTATATATTTTGTTGAACGAACGATCGGGATTGATTAGGGTAAGGAATAGATGGTTGAGATTAGAAGTTATAAACAGATTTTGGGCTTGTGACAACAAATTGGGCCAAATATTAAAAAATGGACTGGGTTTGATTTTTGATAAATAGTTTTATATTTTGTTAAAATATATGGGCTTAGATAGAAGCTTTGGGCCGGATAAATTTTTGATTGGGCCGGTTAAAAGTAATCCAGAAAATATATTTGAAAAACTATATTTATTAATATAGCTGGATTATTATATATTTATCATTATATAATTTTTGCTGAAATTTATATATATATATAAATATTACAGAAATATATATATGTATATATATATTAAAATAATATATATTTAGATATATCTCAAAAAGATGAGACTAAATATATATATATATTTAAGAAAAAAAAAATATATATATATATATAAATATATATATATATGAATAATAATCAGTTTATATAAGAAGGACTTCTAAATATTTATAAATCTCATGGAATAATACATATTCACTCGATTAAGTTTATTTTCCCGGTTTCTGGGCTATTTAAGTTATCTTAACCCGATCAATAAATTTCTTTATTGACAAATCTGAGTTTCAGATAAACTTAATAACTTGATCGGGAGAATATCCTTATCGTTGAGACTTCTTTATAATCCTCAACTGTTCTTTATATATAAACCATTATTTCATAAATTCCAACATTCCTAAATCCAAGCGGAGTTTAGTGATTCTTTCGAAATTTAATGGTTTTGTGAATATGTCAGCGAGATTGATCTCAGTATGAGTCATTTTTATATCGCCTTTATTGACATGATCACGTAAAAAATGATGTCTCACATCTATATGTTTAGATCTAGAATGTAATACGGGATTCTTGCCCAGATCAATAGCACTCGTATTATCACATAAGATTGAGATCACATCAAATTTTATATTATAGTCAGCTAGTGTTTGCTTCATCCACAGTATTTGAGCACAACACTTTGCAGCTGCTGTATACTCAGGCTCGGTTGTTGAGATGGATACGGAATTTTGTTTCTTTGAAAACCAAGAAACTAAACATCCACCGAGAAACTGACAAGTACCACTAGTACGTTTTTTATCGACTAAATACCCGGCATAGTCCGAATCAGAAAAACATACTAAGTCAAATGGTATTCCTTTTGGATACCAAAGACCAACATCGGTGGTTCCTTTAAGATATCTCAATATCCTTTTTACCGTGGATAAATGAGATTCTTTAGGTGCTACTTGAAACCTAGCACACTTACAAACATTATTTTGAATATCGGGATGACTTGCAGTTATATAGAGCAAGCTACCGATCATTCCTCGATATTTCTTTGTGTCTACGGGAATTCCTTTTGGATCTTCCGTTATTTTATCGGATGTAGACATAGGAGTGGAGATGGGTTTGGCATTATCCATTTCGAATTTTTTCAACATCTCTTTACAATACTTGGATTGAGAGATATGGATGCCTTATCAGATTGCCTTATTTGCAATCCCAAAAAGAAGTTTAATTCTCCCAACATACTCATCTCGAATTCTTTACTCATATTTTCAGAGAATTCTTTACATAGTGCATCATTTGTTGACCCAAAAATGATGTCATCAACGTATATTTGTACGAGCAGTATATCATCTTTTTCTTGCCTCATAAATAAGGTTTTATCGGCCGTTCCCATCTTAAATTTATTGTCTAGTAGGAACTTGCTCAACCTTTCGTACCATGCTCTTGGGGCTTATTTTAAGCCATATAGAGCTTTATATAATTTATAGACATAATCGGGATGTGTTGCATCTTCAAACCCGGGAGGTTGTTTCACATATACTTCCTCTTCCAAAATCCCGTTTAAGAATGCAGATTTCACATCCATTTGATAGAGTTTGAAATTTTTATGACAAGCATAAGCCAATAGCATTCGAATTGATTCAATTCTTGCTACAGGTGCATATGTTTCATCAAAGTCTATACCTTCCATTTGGGTATATCCTTGTGCAACTAACCTTGCTTTATTTCGAACTACCGTTCCATTCTCGTCTAATTTATTTCAAAATACCCATTTTGTGCCAATAATGGAAATATAATGAGGCTTAGGGAAAAGTTCCCACACTTTACTATGAGTAAATTGGAGCAATTCATCTTGCATAGCAGAAATCCAATCCTCGTCTAATAAAGCCTCTTTCGCGGTCTTAGGTTCTATTTGAGATAGAAAACTAAGATGATTCACAACGTTTTGAACTTGTGACTGTGTTTGAACTCCCTTCCTTAAGTCTCCAAGTACATTATCTAATGGATGACTTTTTATAGTGGGAATTGCTTGAGGAAGTTCATCTTCCTTTTCGTCCAATTCTAATGGATTTTTATGTACGGGAGTCCCGAGATCCATATTTTCGAATTGTCGAATAACTTTTCAATATCATCTTGTTCAACATTTTCTTGGTCAACAAGATCTTTATATTTCGCTGGTGGTTTACTTTCATCAAAAGCGACATTCATAGATTCTTCCACCACAAGCGATTTGAGGTTAAACACTCGATAAGCTTTACTATTATTCGAGTATCCAAGAAATATACCTTCGTTTGATTTAGGTTCAAACTTCGTAAGGTACTCTTTTGAATTTAATATGAAGCAGTTGCTTCCGAATACTCGAAAGTAGCTTAGTTTTGGAGTTTTGCCAAAATATAACTCGTAAGGAGTCTTTTATTTTATAGGTCATAGAAAAACCTGATTAAGAATATGGCAAGCCGTTGACATAGCCTCGGACAAAAATATTTAGCCTCGGCCCAAGAATATGGCAAGCGATTAAGAATATGGCAACTGATATTCATTTAGCATTGTGCTAGCCATTTCTTGGAGTGTTCTATTTTTCCGTTCAACTACTCCGTTGGATTGAGGAGTGTATGAAGCGGAAAAATTATGTGTGATGCCATGTTCATCACAAAAGTTGGTGAAACTTGAATTCTCAAATTCTTTACCATGATCAGTCCTTATATAGACTATGGTTTTATATTGTTGATTTTGAATCCTTTTACATAAGTATGTGAAGGATTCAAAAGCATCACTTTTGGCTTTGAGAAATTCAGTCCATGTGAATCGTGAATAATCATCCATAACTACCAACGTATATGAGCAACCTCCGAGACTTTGTATTGGAACCAGACCAATAAGATCCATATGTAGTAGCTCGAGAGGTCTCGAGGTAGATACCATAAACTTTGCTTTGTGAGAAGCTCGAATTTGTTTACCAACTTCGCAAGCTTCACAAGTATGATCTTTATGATAGTTTAGTTTTGGTATACCTCGGACATGGTCTTTAGTTGATATATTCTTAATCAACTTCATGTTGGCATGTCCTAATCTTCGATGCCATAGCCATGGATCATCATTTATAGTGATTAGGCACACGTTCACTTGCTTGCTCATGTCACATGTATAAAGATTTTTATTTCTAGGGCAAGTGAGAACCAACTTTCCGAATTTATCTAATATAGAACAATGAGTAGTGTAGAAAATTACCTTGTAATCATTGTCGCATAATTGACTTATTGAGAGAAGATTGTACCTTAACCCGGTGACCAATTGGACGTCGGAAATTTTAACTTTCCCATTTCCGATATCTCCGATGCCGACAATGTTTCCTTTACTACTATCACTAAATGCTACACTCCCCACGGTAACCTTTTTAATGTTATTTAAGAGTGACTTATTACCGGTCATATGTCTTGAACATCCACTATCAAGGTACCATATGTCTTGTTTTGCGGCAAGACAAACCTACATACATGATTAGTTAAATTTATAGGTACCCCTTTTTCTTGAGGGTCCTGGGGTTAGTACATCATATATAACATTTGATTTATGAAGGAATCTAGGCATGGTATAATCATCATTAGGCATATAAATATTTCTAGATGCATAAGGCCTAGTTTGAGGTTGATAATATCTAGAGCTATCATGAAATCTTGATAAAGCATGATAAACATTATATCTATTATTAGCATGGTAAGTAGCATAAGTATTTCTACTAAGAGTTTGTTGTCTTCTAAATTCATTACCATTTACATGATATTGTGTGTTTCTGCTTTGAAACATAGTTGGTTGATGATACCATGTTTGCCTTGGATTCTTATATTCCATATTTTTGTGAGGCACACGTTTATCATCTTTCTTTTATGATTCCTTTCGAATCCATACATGCTTCCCCTTAATTTCACAATTTTTGAATTTGTAATATTTAATGGTATGTCCCATTTTATTGCAGTAGGAACATTTATAAGATGGTGATTCGGGTGAAGTCTTTATTGGTGATACAAATCTCCGAGTATTTCCTTTAGGAGGAGAATTCTTATTATATGCCAAACCTTCATGATTATATAAGATTTTTGTATGCACCATTTGATCCAACATCTTATTACCTTTTATAAATCTTTGAATGACTTCTTCAAGATTTTCATTTTCTTTCTTTAAGGCATCAATCTTGTTGTTAAGGATTCTTTATTGATCCTTAACTTGAGCTATGAGTTTATAATTTTCTTCTTTTAACCTTAGAGCTTCACCTTTAAGCTCATTGGTTTCTAATAGCTCATTTTCTTTATCAAGATTGTTTTTATAAGATGTTTCTATATCTTGAACATTTGATTCATTTAGAATCTTTAAGTTCAATAGATCAACGTGAAGTTTATAAATATTATCATTCAATTATATCTTTTCACGTTCCATCTCTTCGTCTTTGAGAATTAATGATATATTCTCCGTTTCAAGATTGAGTATGTTTTCTTGAAGTTTATTTACTTCAATCTTGATGAGATGGTTTTGGTCTTTTAGAGATGTAATCTCATTCTCATCTTGGACTTTTGAGTCCATCATCCGAGTATATTCTTTATTTTGAGTATGATGAATTTCTTCAATTTTCATCTTCTCGGACCATAACAAATAAAACCTTTGTTCAACATCTTTATATTTATTCTTATAACTTACTACAAGTTCAGTTAAATCATGATTATTCATATCTACGAGAGATAAATTAGATTCATATAATAAAGATTTAATTGAGACATAGTTAGATGTTACCTCTTGATTTGAAGAGGATATTTTCATTGAGGTGGTTTCATCTCCGAGAGCCATCAAGCATAGATTGACCACTTCTTCACTAGCTTCCGGAGCTTCTTCATCTTCACTTAGATCCCAACCATTTTCGGCCACGAGACTTTGTCCCTTTGAAAGTTTAGGACATTCTCTTTTAGAATGACCGGGTTGTTTACACTCGAAACACACATCTTGTGTTTCCTCCTGAGATGGATCTTTAGGTTTTGGAGGAGTGTAAACCGGATGGTTTGTAGAGGCATTGGCATTACTATAGGTATTTATATTTTGACTGCCTTTGTCTTTATTGTAGCTCGTTGACGGATAATTACTCTTATAATTGGAAGAATAATTTTGAGAGTATTTTGGCCTTCCGTTAGAGTTAAAAACTCTTTGTTGATTATTTGATTTAAGGAAGCCTTTTCCGTATCTTTGAGCTTTGCTTTGAAGCACACGACAAAGTTGTCTCATGAGTAGAGCAATTTCACTCTCATCGAGATTTTGGAGTTCCTCGTTTAACTCCTCGTCATTTTCATCTTCATCAATTAATATAGCCTTTAGAGCCATATTTTTCTTTTTATCATCCACCTTTGGAAAAACCTTTTCCGGAACATTATCTTCTTCGTAAGCACGAAGATTTCCGAATAGGTTATCAATCTTATACTCATTTAAGTTGTGCATCTCTTTTATAGCAGTGACTTTAACCTTCCAACTAGGAGGTAGAGATTTGAGCACTCTTCTATTCTTTTCATTTTGAGTATAATTCTTTCCAAGTTGGGATAACTCATCGATAATACGAGTAAATCTTGTTTCCATATCGATGATATTTTCTCCTTCTTGGAGTTTAAAGTTCTCGTATTCTTGGATCAATGTATCCATCCGAGAATCTTTTATATCAGTGGTTCCTTCATAGGTTACCACTAATTTGTTCCACATTTCTTGTGCCGACTTCCAATTATTTACTCTTTTATATTCTTTTTCTGTAAGTGCACTAGTGAGAACCATTTCCGCCTTTGCGGCTATATTCATTGTGGCTTCTTCCTCTAAGTTTTATTCACTAACCTCTTTTCGACGATGATGTCATCAATAGTTTTGGTAGGAATGCGAACACCGTGTTCGATAGCCATCCAAACTTTGACTCCTTGAGATCTGGCATAAATGCGAAACCTCATTTTCCATGTTACAAAGTTGGTGCCATCAAATAGAGGAAGTCGTGAGCTAGATAGACCTTCACCACATCCAACGGGATTAATATACGCCATTCCGGATCACTTTTTGTTGTGCCTGTAAATCTGCAAATCACTTAACAAACACGTTAAAAAGCACTGCTCTGATACCAATTGTAAGGTCCTATAAGAGGGCTATTTTAAGCTAGAAGGGGGGTTGAATAGCTTAATTACCAATTTAAAAATTGTTGTGGCATTTTAAAAATATTTTATCCCTTTTTAAAACTTTACCGAGTGGTTATGTAGTTTATATTTGCGGAAAATAAAGTGCAAGGAAAGAAAATACCACACGGTGATTTTATCCTGGTTCGCGATGATGCAACCTCTAATAGATTCGCTCACCCCTACTCCAGTCCCCGAGATCCTCTCCCGGAATCGGAATTTTCCCTTATAATAAACTCGCTTTTTTAGTAGGCGGAGAAGCCTTTACACCCTTTACAAGTATTTGTCTTAGTGCGTAACACAAGGGTCACCACCTCAAAATAAATGTAATACCTACACAACTTATCTTAGACAATAACTCCCCGCTATTTCTTCAAAGTTGTTGTAGAGCCTTTGTGTGGACTTGGCTTCCTTAGCTTTTGCCGTTCTTGGATCTTAGTGATCCTTGAGTCTTTTCTCTTCTTCACGGTGCAAAGACTATTAACTCCCTATTAGTACGTCTAGGACTTGGGTCTTAGAACGAGAATCACCTCACGTCACTTCACCTCACTACAAAACTAACAAGACAATCCACGAAAGAAAACAAGTAGGAAAAGATTTGTTTTGAACTAGAATGTTACTGTACTAGCCCATAAGTAGTATAATATCCAAATAAGAATATTAAAACTAATTAGTTATACTTGACTTAAATAAATACAAGATGGTCAAGTATATTTATAATTACTCCTTTATAGATTTAATAAAGTTGTGGAGTAATATGAGAAGTCCCTTTTTATATTAAGCACTTATGGCTTATGACTTCTTTAATATTCTTCTTCTTTCGATTAATTATTTTTGGATCGAAGAATACTTTAATTACAACCTCGGATTTGTAATTTTACCTTTAAGTATATCAGCTTAAGGTTTTACGATATACTTGTATTTTGACTATTATAAGGTCAAAGTATACTCTTTTAACTTCAAGCACGTTTATAAGATTTATGAGTCTTAGCCAAGATCCAATTAAATAAGTGCAAGTAATTGGCTTAAGATTGTGCTTTCGAAGTTTGGACGAATAATTACGAGTATTTTATAGATATCGTAGTATAACCCCACAGAACACTGAAATATGTTAGAAGGGGCTTATACGATATGTCTCATAATTGTTTATATACACAATATGTGTTAGCCAAGATCCAATTAAATAGCATAAATTAATTGGCTAACTCGTGGATTTGATTCGTCCTTAATTTTAACGGATGATTACAAAGTAGTTTATATGGAACAAGCTATAATCCCCTGGAACACTAAAGATGTTAGAAGGGATTACACTTTTACTTCGTAATATTTTATATGTACGTTATTTAGTTAGACAAGATCCAATTAAAGAGCGTTAAGTAATTGTCTAACTCGTACGATCCGTTTTAAGATTTGACAAATTACGAAGTGTTTATATGAGACAAGTAATAATCCCTCCGAGAGCACTAAAGATGCTAGAAAGGATTACACTTAAACTTCATAATTATTTTATGAGCACGAATGAATGTTAGCCAAGATCCGATTAAAGTGCGTGAAATAATTGGCTAACTCGTACTTGTGTCAAATATAATCTCCCCTTGGAGATAAAGTACTTTTCTTTTTAGATCTTCTCGTTGGAATGATTTATGTGAAGATCAAGTACTTATTCGAATTCTGAGTTCGAATCTAAGTTCTCCCCGAGAACTTCCTTTATAGGAGAGCTTGTATTAGAGCTTAAGATGAATTAGAGAAGTTAAGTACAAAGCATCAATACAAAGAACTCAAATAAGAAGCTAAAACTAACCACTTTTGGAAAACGGTCCGAAAAGTTCGCCGCAGGTTCGGCCAGATTTTGGCACTTTGGTCGAACTTGGGCAGCCCTTCGGGAGGCCGGGAAGTGGTAGTGGATGAGCTCACATTGTGGCGCCCCAAAACCCGGGGTCAGGAGTCTCGGAGGCCATGCCATCTAAACTCACACAACTCACACTACAATATATAAATACTCACACTTCACGACCCCACACTTATCACACACACACTTACAGGTTATTGTGTTGGAAACCGAACCATCATAACTAGAGTAATTGTCAACCATCAAATGATATTTATCACAACCCAACAGTAATTAATCTTACTGAGGAGTGACCTTTAGGTAAGGCTCGTCCACCGGCCAAATATACGTTTCTTGTTTATTACCTTACATAAGTCATACTTATAAATAAGCCGAACTATAAACAACTGAAAACTAATCCAGCTTATTCTGACTATCTGTGCTACAACACCAAACAATCTACGGAACAACTGGCCATTTCCTACCCGTTTCCTGGATGTGGTTCTCATGGCAGGCATCTTCATACACTGTTGTGTTGTGTCAGTTTAAGAAAACAAATGTGAGCTATAATGCCCAGCATAATAATGTACGATATGAAAATGACTGTACGATAACATCATATATGATATTTATGTTTTATTCGAAAATAGTTTTCCTTGGTGATACACACCTTTTTATGGAAACAATTCTTTAAGGGATTTTAATAACCTGTGAATACCTTAATAGTAATCCCAGCACCTAGGCTTGGGTTACGGTATTGCATCACAATTTCAATTGGAAGAATTAGGAAATTCATTGAAGCAATCGCATACGATGATCAGTCGTACTGCGATAAAAGTAACATTTTCTACTAGTAGAGGGATGACACCTTCACATCTCGGTTATCACCCTTGCCGCATACGGGCTATGTGTCCTTATTTCGGGTATACACACACTTCGCAGGTCCATAGGTACATATTGTACCGTCTCTTACGGTACCAGTAGTCTATCCAATACACGAAGTACCTGGATCCTACCCCTCCCTTGTCCTTTAGGAAGTCCTATCATATCTCGAGAACTCGAACCACATCGAAGTTCCTCCAAGCGTTTTGCTTGTTGATAGGCATAGCTTTACTGTATATATATATGTACTTCCGAAAGTTTCGGAGGAAGTACTAAGGATGTGAATTGACCGTTGTCAACAGATAATTAAATAAGGGGGAAAAGTTTCTCCTTGAAACTATATTCAAAATATTAAATAAGTCAGGATAATGTTCTCCGATAATATGAAATTATTCGAATGATATTCCGAAATCAGAAAGTATGTTTTAAATCAGGATCTATGATTTTTAAATCAATAATAAACCCTTTAATAAATAATTAAATGATAATCGATAGATAATTAAACCTCGAATGAGTTTACTCTTTAAAAGAATTTTTAAAATAATATTCCTCAACTAGTTTGTGTCTACATAATTAATAATCTATAATGATTAATCGAGTTTGAAATAAATAAATGTTGGAGTATACTACTCCCATAATAAAGGAATAAGTATATAATATTTATTCTTCGAACAATAAAATATAGTTGAGGGAATATAATCGTTGGGAAATCGTTTTAATAAAAGTTCGATTGTTTTAATGTTTCGTAAGTGGACGTTGAGTCCCTTTAAAACGTACTAATATGGACTTATAATCGTCCTATAATATCACCGGAATGATTCCCGGGTTTTATCTTATATCCCGACCGACTCTCGGTCTTATATAATATGTCACGCTTAAAGCGGAATAAACATTTCACAATATATACTTATCGTACATCATCGCTATATTTTGCGAAAATTCAACAACTACGTATCATGGCAAACATGGTATTTATGCAATGATAGTAAAACAATCCTTTCACAATACAATAGTAAAATGGAGTTGGGTTCGTAAACTTGCCTGGGTATCTCGAGGTGGAAGATGCTCTAGGTTCCGCTCGAAAATCTATAACCATAAACACATTTCATTTCGTTAGGTTCCGTTCTAATTTACGGCAACTCGCACTCATGCGCTACTTATTATGCACCATCTCAACTTATACTACCCTTATCATTCCTTTAAGTCATATTCACATTATGGTCACTTCATTTTCCTAAGTATCTTAGGTTCGTTCTTATTATCGCCATCGGCTCCGCTTATGGATTCTTACGGTTTCTACTCGCGCGGTCTCGGCTCCGACATTTTTATAAAATTGAGAAATCATTATTTTCACTTGAAATATTTATGGCAGTTAGTAAACTCAATATTTTAATCTCTGTAAAAGTTTTATGATTTATGAACACCTTTAAGTCGATCCTTTATATTTTCAAAATTCGTGATTTATAGCAGTTTTTGTCGCGTAAATCACTTTTACTAAAACGATCATAACTTTTGATCCGTAAATCGGAATCAAGCGATTCAAGCGCCTAAACGATCCTTATAACATTTTCTATCCTAAAAAAATATTATTTTTCAAGAAACAGGAGTTTAAAACTTCGGGACTTTCTGCAGAAACTTAAAGTTACGATTCGTTGGTTTTAACGGAGTTATGTTTACGATCGGGGTTTCGTTTACGCCCTAACTCTTAACACAACCACCAACAATCATCATATCATCATCAACACACAAACTCCTCTCAAGAACATCATATTCTTGAGGCAACAACAACCAATCTTAAATCTATTTAACTTAATCATCAAGATTTCACCAATAATACTCATTATACTAGGTTTACTACCACATACTAAATGGATCTTAAAATGAATCTTAAATAAAGTTGGGCCAAAGATTTTTACCTTTCTTCAAATCTTGAGATGTGTTCTTGAGGATGGTGGAGTCTTCGAAGTGCTTGGTATGATTTTTAGAACCTAAAACCACCATTGAAATGAAGAAACCAAAGAGAGGTTACTATTCATACTATTCACTAATGAGTTTTTTGAATTTATTTCACCCATCAAACCTTGATAAAAAGAGATGAAAGAATTTTCTTATCTTATTTTAATTGCTAGGAGGCTTGAGAATTAATTGGATGATTTTACAAGAGCTAGAACTTGGAGTTTTGAATTTGAATTCTCTCCCTTTTTTGATATAGTCGAATGGAAGCTTGTGATGGGGGGGTATTTATACTACTCTTGGTTGCTTCTCTTGGTTGCTACTCTACTGGGTATAAGAATTTATACACGAAGATAGTGTATGATCAATAAAGGATCTACCCCTTCCAGTGAAGGAAGAGAATGTTCAATGTCGATCCACTTATGCTAGTTCAGGAATCTCTGGCCAGAGTGAATGAAATTAGAAAGGAGTTTCTAATTTACATTAAATAGAACTAAGCATAGTGAATGGGAAAGCAAATGATTAAATAGATAGGCTTGACACAAGTTCCATGCCTTGTATTTAATCGTGACATTGCAGGGTATAAGGAATTAATTGTACGGTAACTACTCACTGAATAGGTTCTTGGTATTCTAAGCAGTGAATTCGTATTATCTGGATAGTCGCGATATGCTGAGAAGTATCCCTCACGATGTAGAATAAATATGATTAATTAATTAATCATATTTAATGAATTAGAGAATTTATATAAATAATGATAAAATAGTTTTATTATTATTTATTTCTACTACCGGCTTAATATTGAACCTACTGGGTCACACCATAAAAGAGAATAATTTATTGGTAGAGAAATTAATTAAGAATGGCTGATAATTATTTATTTATGAAATAAATAATTAATTGGAAAATTTAATAATTGATTAAATGAGATTTAATTGATTATAAATTAATTAAGAAAAAGTTCTTAATATTATTAATTAAGAATTTAATTTTTGGAAATTAAATCAAGTGAGAGAATTATTTCTAAAGTGTTTATAAAAAGGATTAATAATTAAAAGGTGTTTTAATTATTAGTGAGAATAATAAAGGGTTAATAATAATAATATTTTATGGGAAAATTTTCAGCTGAAAATTTTGCCTATAAATATACTATTATAGACCCTATTTTTGCCTCAACCAAAAGATTTACAAAATCCTAATTCTCTCCATCTCCTCCTCCTTCATTACATTGTTTTCTTGGTGGATACCAGTGGAGTGCTTCACACTTGAGGAGCAGCTGCGAAGGATCTCCGTTCATCATTTTTGGATCGCCATTAAAGACCTCCATCTTTCCATTAACGTAAAGCTTCTTAAGGTAAACATACTGAAGTACGAATTAAATATTATTTTTCGCATGGATCCTGCGGAGGGTTTCGTTTTTTTTAAGATTTAAATATACGTTTTCGTTGCGTTTATGTGCTAAAAACCCTTCAATGATGCCATAAATGACATGTCTACAGAGTTATATCATTTGCGTGTTACACTTAAGTCTCTTACTAAAGAAAATGCTAAAATCAAATAAAACAATTTGTTTTTGAGTGAGAGAAATAATGTGCTTGAGTCTCAGTTCATTGATTTTAAAAAGTTAAGAATTGAGTGTAAGATTGCCAAGGAGGAATTAACTGAGTCCTTGAAGAAAGAAGAAATTTTGAAGAAGCAGCTCGAGCGTGAACAAGAGGTGATTAAAGCATGGAAAACATCCAGGGATGTCCATGCTCAAATCACCAAAGTTCAAGGAATTGAGTCTTTCTGTGATGCAGCCTGGAAAAAGAACAAGGAGAAACTAGAACCAAATTTGGTAGATGGAGTGCTAATAGATGTAGACTCGACGGATGATGAAGATCATCCGTCGGATAACAAAAAGGGTTATCCATCGAATGATTAAATCCTCATCCGTCGGTTGTGAGAAAGCCTATCAGTAAAGACAAACTAGTTAAGCTAAATGAGATGTATGGGTCTATTTCCAAGAACTTTGTTTCAGGAGAATCGAGTCAAGTTATGAAAGGGAAAAAGGCTAATGTTGGTCACATGACTGTCAAACAGTTAAGTGACAGACTTGAAAAGATTGAGGTAAAAACAATAGAAATGGTAAAGTAGGGATTAACAAACATAATAACTTCACACCTGATAAATATGCTCCTAGAAAAATCTGTGTCAAGTGTGGTAGTGTAAATCATTTGTCTATTAATTACAAATCTGCCATGCCTACTTCCATGTCTGTGCCACCTCAATTTCCTAACATGAATGCCATGCCTCCCATGCCTATGAATGCCATGTCTACACAGAATATGAATGCACAGTTTGCTAACATGCCATTTGCACCTAATCCTTATTATGCTGCATTTAGTATGCCACAAATGCCATTTAGCATGCCATACTGGAATAACATGTTTACTAATAGCATGCCATTCCTTGTTAATAACAATATGCATGATAATTCTGTTGCAATGATTGGTTTCAAAGGCCAAACTCAAATGACCAAGGATGAATCTGATATCCCTAAGTCAAATGAGATAAAACCTAAGAAACAGAAAAAGAAAGCTAACAAGGCAGGACCCAAGGAACTTGGGTACCAAAATCAACTTGATTTGATTTTAATGTATGCAGGGAAACAGAAAGAATCTTTGGTACTTGGATAGTGGTTGTTCAAGACACATGACTGGTGATTCTACCCTGCTCACAGAGTTCAAGGAGAGAGCTGGCCCAAGTATTACTTTGGAGATGACAGCAAGGGTTATACTGTGGGATATGGCTTGATTTCAAAGGACAATGTCATCATTGAGGAGGTTACCTTAGTGGATGGTCTCAAACATAATTTGTTGAGTATCAACCAGCTTTGTGATAGAGGCAACTTAGTAACCTTCAACTCAGAAGCCTGTGTTGTGACTAATAAAAGAAGCAACAAAGTGGTTCTCACTGGTGTGAGAAAAGGAAATGTGTACCTAGCTGATTTAAACTCATCTAATGCAGAATCTGTTACTTGTCTTCTCAGTAAAGCAAGTCAAGATGAAAGTTGGCTATGGCACAAGAAGCTATCCCATTTAAACTTCAAGACAATGAATTAGCTAGTAAAGAAAGAACTGGTTAGAGGCATTCCTCTAGTGGAGTTTTCTAAGGATGGACTGTATGATGCCTGCCAAAAAGGGAAGCAGATTAAAGCATCATTCAGGAAGAAACTTGATTCAACAATTGAAGAGCCTTTACAACTGCTTCACATGGATTTGTTTGGACCAGTCAATGTGTTGTCCATCTCAAAGAAAAGATTTTGCCTAGTAATTGTAGATGATTTCTCAAAGTTTTCTTGGACATATTTCCTAAAGTCTAAAGATGAGGCTAGTGAAATCATCATCAATCACATAAGGCAAGTCAATAATCATCCTGATTTCAAGGTTAGAATAATCAGGAGTGACAATGGAACTGAGTTCAAGAATTCTGTTATGAGAGCATTTTGTGAGGAAAATGGAATTTTGCATGAGTTTTCAACAGCAAGGACTCCACAACAGAATGGAGTAGTAGAAAGGAAGAACAGATCACTTATTGAAGCTGCAAGGACAATGCTTGAAGAATCTAAACTGCCAACCTATTTCTGGACTGAAGCTGTAAATACTGCATGCTACACTCAGAATATTTTTCTGTTTAATCAAGCAAGATGCATGACTCCCTATCAATTGTTCAAGAACAAGAAGCCAACTCTAAATTTTCTTCATATCTTTGGCTGCAAATGCTATATTCTGAGAAATCAAACTGATCAAAATGGGAAGTTTGATGCTAAAGCAGATGAAGGAATTTTTATTGGATATGCTGTTGGTAAAGCATATAGATGGAGATTGTTGTGGAATCAATACATGTTGTGTTTGATGATAAAATGATTGAAGGATTGAAAGATGGAGATTACTATGAGAGCCTCAAATTCGACAATGTGGAGATGGTTAGTGATGACAGTGATGATGAAAGTGATCAAGAAACAGTGTCTAAGGATAATGCAGATAAATCTACTACCAATGAAGCACAAAACTCAACATTTGTCGAGTTGCATAATGCTTCATCCGTCGGGAGGCAATCTGCGTTATCCGTCGAGAGACAACCAGCTTCATCCATCGGTAATCAAAATTCACCATCCGTCGGGTTATCAAAAGCAGCAGGAAGTCAAGATAGATCACCTACAGAAAGTTCCCCATTCTCAAATCAAAGATCCACAAACTCAGGGGGAGTTTCTAACAATCAAAACTCAATCACACATCAAGACAACAATGAGGTTTCTTCATCAAGAGCTAATCTACCTCAACAAAGAAAATGGACAAAAGATCACCCCTTTGAGCTTATTATTGGTGATATTTCTTCTAGAGATCAAACAAGAAGAGCAACTCAAGAAGAATGTCTATACAGTAGCTTTCTTTCCAAGGAAGAGCCAAAGAAGGTAGAAGAAGCTTTGTTGGATCCTGATTGGATTTTAGCCATGCAGGAGGAGCTAAAACAATTTGAAAGGAATAATGTATGGAAGCTGGTGCCCAAGCCTAAAGGAAAGAATCCAATAGACACCAAATGGGTATTCAGAAACAAGATGGATGAAAATGGCATAGTAGTCAGGAACAAAGCTAGATTGGTTACTACGGGCTATTGTCAACAAGAAGGTATAGATTTTGATGAAACATTTGCTCCTGTTGCAAGACTTGAAGCCATCAGAATCTTCTTAGCCTATGCAGCCCATGCCAATTTGAAAGTCTATCAAATGGATGTCAAAAGTGCCTTTCTAAATGGAGATTTGGAGGAAGAAGTCTATGTCAGTCAACCTCCTGGTTTTGAAGATCCAAATTTTCCAGATCATGTCTATTATCTTTTGAAAGTACTTTATGGACTGAAGCAAGCACCTAGAACCTGGTATGACACTTTATCAAAGTTCCTTTTAGAAAATCACTTCACAAGAGGTACTGTAGATAAAACTTTATTTTTCATAAATGTTAATGGCTCTAGTATACTTGTTCAAATTTATGTAGATGGTATTATTTTTGGCTCTACAGATGAGAAACTTTGCAAAAAGTTTGCCAAACTGATGCAAAGTAAGTATGAAATGAGTATGATGGGAGAACTAACTTACTTTCTTGGTTTACAAGTTAAGCAAGTTAGTGATGGAATATTCATTAGTCAAACTAAATACATTTTTGATCTTTTAAAGAAGTTTGATCTAGTGGATTGCACATCTGCAAAAACTCCCATGGCCACTGCAACTAAGCTTGAATTAAACACTACAGAAAAGTCTGTGGATATTTCAAGTTATAGAGGCATGGTTGGCTCACTTCTGTACTTAACAACTAGTAGGCCAGATATAATGTTTGCTACATGTTTATGTGCTAGATTTCAGGCTGATCCTAGAGAATCTCACTTAATAGTTATTAAGAGAATTTTCAGATATCTCAAGGGAACACCAAAACTTGGCATTTGGTACCCTAGAGATTCTGGTTTTGATCTAACTGGTTATTCAGATGCAGATAATGCAGGTTGTAGAATTGATAGAAAAAGTACAACAGGAACTTGTCAATTTCTAGGAAATAAGCTTGTGTCCTGGTTCAGTAAAAAGCAAAATTCAGTTTCTACTTCTACAACTGAAGCTGAATATATAGCTGCTGGTAGTTGTTGTGCACAGATATTATGGATGAAGAATCAATTGCTAGACTATGGTTTGCAAGTTGAGAGGATTCCTGTTTTCGGTGATAACACAAGTGCAATTGCCATCACTGAAAATCCAGTACAACATTCAAGGACAAAGCACATAGATATCAAGTACCACTTCATAAGGGAACATGTAATGAATGGTACTGTGGAACTACATTTTGTTCCAAGTGAGAAGCAACTTGCAGATATCTTTACCAAGCCACTGGATGAATCTACCTTTTCAAGGTTGGTAGGTGAGTTATGTATGCTTAATTACTCTTAAATCTACATGAGTTAATTTGCAAGTTGAAATGCAGCCAGAAATTTAATTGATTTTTCAGTCTTGGATGAAATTTTGGCTAAGTCAAAATTTACATCTCGACGGATGATCTTTATCCATCGAGTTTGATCATCCATCAGTATATTATTTTCTAATAAAAATCAATTATTTTTCTAGAATATTTTATATCTCGACGGATAACAGTTTATTCTCATCCGTCGAATTGTCTTAATCTCAGCCGTTATTTCCCTGTACATTATCCATCGAGTATAATTACAGTTTATAAGCATAACACGACGGATAATGGGTGGAATTTTTACAGTTTATTTTTAAACGGCTACTTTAGGCAATTTTTATTGGTTACTTTATTTCTCTTTATTATTTTTAACAGTTATTTTTGAGAGAGTATAAAAGCTTATTTCATTTCAATCGCTTTTCTTTTATCATTCTCAATTCAACTGCTCTAATTTCATTCTCTCTCAAAGCACTTACCCTCTTTCTCTTTAAGCTCTTATTCTCTAACAATGGCACCTGTCGTAAAGATTATGTCTCAAACCGGGTTCATTTATGAGAAGAACAATTTCACTGCATTGGTTAACAAGGGGATTCAGCAATCTGGCGACTATCACAAGATGATGGACTTTGTGAAGAATTGCAAGCTTAACTATGCCATGCTGGAATCATCCACAATCTTCTGTGAAGTTTTTGAAGAGATGTGGACCACTGCTAATTACAACTCTACAGACAAGACCATCACACTAACCATTAAAGGTAAAGAATTCTGTATCAATAGTGATGTGATAAAAGCATGTTTCAAAATTCCTGATGACAATGTGACCTCACCACACACTGACACTGATATAATCAATATGCTTAATTCCATGAACTATGCACTTCCTACTTCTAAACTGAGTGATATTAGGAGAATGGGTCTTAGAAAAGAATGGAGTTTCATGTGTGATGTAGTTACAAAGGTTTTCTCAGGAAAGATCATTAATTTTGATTCAGTGAATATTTCCATGCTTAACATGCTCTACATGCTAGTTACAGATAAGTATTTTAATTTTAGTGACGTTGTCTTGTTTGAGTTAGGCTTTAAACTTGGAGAGTTAAATAAAAAAGGTAAGAATGTGTATTATGCTAGATTTCTTATGATGTTAGCTAACCACCTTTGTGAAGAGATTATTCTTGAGAACCCTAACAACAAATTAGATTGTTGGGTTCAAGAGAGAAGGCTCATTGCAGATTTGAATAGGGCCAATCATCACAAGGATGTGCCAATGTTCTATTTTCCTGCAATGCAAGCACCTCAGGTAAGTGAGGTAAGTTCACCTATCCCTACAACTATTCCAACCTCAACAAATTCTTTGAGTTCAAGTGTGGTTGTGGCAACTGTGTCAATGACCAAACAGTTGCCTACCCAAGCTACCAAACCTTCAATTATTTCAAAATCCAAATCAAAGAAAGCCCCCTCTGGTATCTCTCAAAAGATGCTAGTTGCAAAATCCACTAAAGCCAAAGAGGGGAGTGTGAAGGAGGGTAAGTTAGGTGAGGGAAGGGGTGAACATCAAAGAAACCCCAAGAATATGGTTGGAGAGTTGAGTGGATCCCAGCCAAGCCACACTGCAGTTTCCCAACAAACTACAGTGCTTAAAAAAGATAAATGCCCATTTCTAGCTGTATCCTGCCAAAAGGATGTAGTTATTGAACAAAGCTCTCAACCAAGAGCACATGCCAAGAGGGTTAGGGACACAAGCTCACCCCAAACTTATGCCAGAGAGAAGAAATCTAAAACCTTTGGGGATGCACAGGGTACACACACAGTGCAAACTGGTACAACAGACACAGTGATAGCACCTTCACAAATTCAGTTTGATGTGGCTCTAATAAATATGGAGTCACAACCAAAATCTCTAGTTATAGAAGCACCTCAAACACCAAACTCACCAAAAAATTCTTTGGATGTGGATATGATAAACACATCAATTCCTGATTCCCCTTCTTTAACTCTGTTGGGGAAGCCAAAATCTAGTGCACGTGAGCATCATTATTTAGATGATTTGTTGGCTCACTTGCCAATTCTTTTCAGGAACTGTTGTATCATCTGTGCCCAAAATATCTTCAATCAGCACAGAGTCAACAATAGTTTATATTCCCATCTCATTCATTTCTACTCTCTCGACGGATATTGCTCATCCGTCGAGTAGTGATTGTATCCCGACGGATAAGCCTAAGAGCAGTTATCCGTCGGATAGCAAAACCACTCACTCGATGGATATCACTCATCCATCGAGCATCTCTGCACAGCTTCAAACTTCATTCATTTCAAGTGCAAAAGATTTAGTGGTTGTACAGTTACTCTTAGGATTGAGAGAGAAGAGTGTTTTGAGTGAAGTCTGGGTTGCTCCTAGGAAAAAGGAGGGGAAATGAGTAAAACTATGCAATCCATTTCTTCAATATTGGCAAAAGAGAGTGAGTGGAGTCCCACCTTAGTAGGTGAAGGTGAGGGTGGAGAGCCAGGGTGAGACCCTGATGCAACAAAAGAGAGAAAACGAGAGAAATGCAGGTATTGGAGCAATAAGGATGAATGTCATTGCTAGTGAGTCATTGAATGTCCAGGATGCAGACAGGGAAGGACTATCTCAGCATCCTAAAGCTGTTATAGATTCCACTTCCTTGATGCTGAGGCATTTACTCACCCTGTTCCAGCTTATGAACTTCTAGCTGAACAGGGCAATGACAATACAGAAAGGATGTTGAATTTGGTGCATACCACACAGTCCATGATGAGAGCTAAGGATGCCATCATAGCTTTACCTTCTACAGCTGGTGATGTGGACTATGAGACTGGTGGTTCAGCTGATTTATTTGGTGATGGGAGTGGGGATAGTGAAGATGAAGCAATGGACATAGAGGGAGAAGTAGGCTCAAGTTCAAGATCAGGTATGCAATCATGGGCATTCTCAAAGCACTGTGATGAGCATTACTTCAAGACAACCCTGATCCAGTTAATCAATCAGACAAATACTGCTCTTCAAACCACTACCAATGCAAGCACCAAGAAGCTCCTTCAGGCACATCTAGCCTCCCTGCAACTTCAACAAATCCAGGGCTTCCAGCATGCCAGGGATGTAAACACCATGAAGGGTGATATTGAGGAGATGAAGAAGGCCCTTTCAGACAGGATAGATTATAAACATCCAGAAGCTACAATGCTTGACATCAAGAGGCAATTAAGGAAAAATTCTGATATGTCAACCAAGATAGATGCCTTGGACACAAAAATGTCAGCCATGGAAGCATCTTTAACTGTCATTCATCTTCATCAAGCCCAACAGATAGATATACTTCAAAAACTGGTGACTGCTCAAACCCCCTCCTCTACTCAACTCGATGATAACAAAAAGGGGGAGAAAGGACCAAGTGAGGGGAAGAGGCTTCAAATTCAAATCAGTAAAGTAATTGTGCCTTCAATTACTATCTCAAAGCCATCAGTTACAGATAGTATAGATCTGATCAATGCAGCAGCAGCCAACATAAGAACAGCTGATAAGGAGAAGTTGATTTTAGTCAACTGGGAGAAGATTGATGAGGAAATACAGAAGAAGTTTGAACTTGTCAAGGAGTGTAACGTCTAGGAAATTTATGTTGGTATTATATCATATTTATAATAAATAAGGTGTGTTGATGTGCCATTTATGTGTGATTGTCTGTCAAACCCTAATTGTTATGTGTTATGTGCATTTTGTGTCACTTCTGTATTTTTAAGATATTTTTCAGATATTCTATTTTGCATTCATCGCTTTGATTTCAAACGTTTTACAAACCGAACCATGATTTTAAAGCCAGTATTTCAAATAAAATAATGGGCCTTATTTCTCATCCAACGGCCATTACCATCGCATTATTCTGAACATCTAGATATTTTATAAATTTTCTCGTTTTACAAAAAATGATTTTTCCGGGCCCCATTGGGTGTTAAAACCCCCACAAAAATCACATTTTTATTTTTATAAAATTATAGGACTTTCATTTATATTATTTCCTTGCATTTTTGTAATATTCACAATTTTTGGGAAATTTTGGCATATATATTGCATATATAAAATATTTATAAATTAAATTTTAATACTCAAAAATTATAAAAATTAGGGTTAAATATTTTTATTTGATGTATAATTAGCCCCTTAATTTTATTTAGGAGTATTAATTTTACTACTATAAATAGCCTAATTATTAATTAATTATAATTAATAAATCAGTAAAATTCAGGAAAAATACAAAAATTCTCTGTAATTCGGGTGGGGAAGAACAGGGTCGGGTCGAGAATTCAAGCCGTGATTCTGAGCAGATTACAGTACCAAATCAAGTAGTTCGAGTATCCAAATCGAAGGTTTTGATCTGTTCTTTCCATTTCTAGCATCAATTTCATGTTTTAATTCGTAGTTTTTGATTTTCAAATTCTAGGGTTTATGTTCGAATTAGGACTTTTTGATTGCAGGGTTATTTTGATGTTTTGATGATTTACATAGCTTTGTTAGATGATTTACAGTTGATTCATGGTGTTTAATTGATCGAACGATGTTTGTATAGTGATTCACGATTTCTAGGGTTTATGTTAGATTTTCAAAACACAACTCGATGATTTCTGTGAATCTTTGGTTCCTGAAAGTTTAGGGCTTTAATTATATGTGTTCATAGCTTTAATTTCCACTATAGAACGTTGAGTTTGGTTTACAGAATCAAAAGATGGGTTTATGGCCGGAGTTGAAGTCGGTTTTGATCGGAGAAATTGTTGCAGGGATGTTTTTGGTCGATTATGGCCAAAAACAAATTGGGGAGTAATTTGGAATGATTTGGGAGCAAAAACGGTACCAAACGGTGTCCGTTTAGCCAGGAACAGAGTCGCCGGAGTCCGGGAAACCCACCGGAATCTGGAAATTTTCCGGTGAGTTCATCCTCAACCCGGGATGTTCTTGGTGACCCGGTTGCAACCCGATTTGCAACCCAGGTTTAATCTGATTTTGTCAGGAATTGTTTTCTGACATATGTTTTGGGGATTTTAATTTTTATTTTATTTTAAAAATCAGATTTATTTATTTTATAAATTGATTAATTAATTATTTAATTAATTGATTTATATTATAAATAATTCTGAATTATGTTCTAAAAATCAGATTAAATTATTTTCTTAATTATTTATTATTTATTTATTATTTATTAACTATTTATTAATTATTCAAAAATGATTAATTATTTTGATAATTAATCAAATAATTTCCAATAAATCATAATAAATTCATTTTAATTCCAAAAATTATAGAAAAATTATTTTTAATTCTGATTTTCTTAAATAATTATTTAAAAATTATTTTTGAGTTTTAAAAATTAGTAAAAATTATTTATAGTGAATAATAAATTGAATTATCAGTGTTTAATTGATAATAATTAGACCTTTAGTCCGATTCGAGTGAAACGAAAGCCTGTTGACTCAGAAAAATGAATTCTTTTCATTAAAAATAATATTAAAGCTTAATTTCTTCTAGAAATTAGTTGATTTTGTTACTTGTTTGATTATCAGTCGAAATGCGTGTCAAGACGAGTCCGAAAAATTCTGGAAAAATGGGAAACGAGTCAGATAACGATCAGTTGAGCAATCAGCGAGTCGATTTTGGTTCTAAAAATTATTCTAACTATATAAATGATTATATGCTTATGTGCTTATGTGTATTACGTGGTTAATTGAGTCTTATTTGCTAATACGTAATACATGAGTCAGTCGTAGGCGCATGGGTAGACATTAGGAACAGCGTGAAGTCGATTCAAGATGCAATTAAAGTATAAAATGACTTAACCAGTCTATTTTGCTAACAGAAGCTAAGCCATCAAGGCAGGTCGAGTAAGTGATAGACGAAAGTGATCTAATTGCAGTGAGTCGCGCAAAAGACAAGTTTTTCCCCTATTCTATTTTTAGAATAGTGACATTTCTTTCGATGTTTATCACTGTTGCACTCTTTTGATTCTTGTTCTTACTCATTGATACACGCTTGCTATTCCTTTGTTCATATTTCATTGGTGATACATTGAGATTTATATATTCTGGTGTTTAGAATATATCAAAGCATACCGATTGTTTCGGTTGCTAAGCGATGGACTGGATAATGATATTTTGGGATTGAGTGTGTCTTAATCCTGAGGATCGGGATATGACTAGTGCCTCGACATGGGCCGTAGTGCCTGGGTACCCGACTGGGTCTATATATTGAGATATAGATCTGCATTATATTCTGACTGATCAGCAGAATATAGATGCGAACTTGTGTCTAGTTTAGTTCATTTGTACTCGCCAGTAATGGCCTTTTTTCTATTCTCGTGGGGTTATATCTTTGCAGATATACCCGGGATTACGGATTCATTTAAAATGCTTTAACACTGTTTATATTTTGTGGACTTGTTGAGCAATTTTTGGCTCACCCCTTTTTGCTGTTATTCACCTTATTGTTTTCACTTAAGAAGGAATATGAAACCCATCAGGACTCGAGTGGTAAAGAAGCGGGTCAAGCCTCGGGATCCTCTCATACCCAAGATGTTGATCCCAATCCAGGAAGAATGCTTTGAGTTGCCCGAATAGGTGGAGTGTTGATAGATAGTGTGTGTGTTTGAATAAAAGTTGAACTTAGTTTAAAATGAAGTAGAACATGGGTTGTAATAAAGAGAGTTTATGAGAATTTAAATTTGGTTTGTAATAAAGTAGTTAGTGGTTCTTGTTTTCATACTTCAACCTAAAAAGATCCTGGTTAGTGTTAAAGGGGTTTAGTTTCATTTCTTTATTAATTGTTAATCAGATTGTACAGGTTTGGTGATTAGCTAGTAACCCCCAGACATATACCCCTGTTCTGGAGGGCGTTACAGGTTTGGCATCAGAGCTGTAGGTTTGGTCCCTGAAAACAAGAACATTAGGGTTAAGATAAGATAGGGAGATCACATAGGTTAGGAATAGTCAAATACAAAGAATAATGTTAGGATTTAGGTCAGATTAGAATAGGGAAGTATAAATCATAGGACTATTTAGTGACCTTTTCTTTTCTTTGTTATATTATTAGATGGCATCTTCTGGTTATTCTGCGTCTTCTGAAAGGACAGTCACCGGGCCAGCAACACCAGTTATACCTCCAGTATCTGAGTATATGTTTCCTCCTCTACCACCTCCACCATCATTGCCACAGGAGCCGGTACCACCAGTACAGGGGATAGTCCATGACCCCATAGAGATGTTTGATCCATTTGAGTTCTTTGAGCCGATGGTTCCTTTACCAGTTGAGCATCCGTTTATATCGGGGATTGAGCAGGAGTTACCACAACCACCATTGTTACCTCCCATACCAGTGCATTCCCGAGAGCCGGATGTGTTTCAGATCATTCCCGTCGAGGGGATGGGAGAGCATGATGTGGATCTACAGTTAGGTTTACCACATCAGGGTACAGGTATACCGAGGGTTCCGTCACAGGAGTCAGTAGGTCAGATTGTTCAGCCGCATATGGTACCATATCATGAGTACAGGGTTATGAGGGATGATGTGGAGTATTGGCGGGCACAGTATCGAGAGATCATGTATCTGTTTGACCAGAGGGACAGAGGACCGTTAGCGGCCCTACAGCTGGATTACTATATGAGACAGCGATTGCAGTCAGTGTTGATGAGTGCCAGTTGGGAGCTTGATGATTTGACACATGAGGGACCACCTTCTTTCGTAGAGTTCTACAGGATATTCCGCTTGGCACAGACCTTGGTCCAGGCACTTAGAGAAGAGCTTAGGCGTATTCCGCCTGGGTTTTGAGACAGTGACTTCAGAGTACAGATGTATATAGATGCAGCATAGTATAACCTAGTGAGTAGTATGTATGTATGTATTAGTAGTTTAACCTGTAGTAGTAGTTGACCTGTAGTGGTAGTATGACTTGTAGCCGTAGTGATTACCAGTAGCACGAGAATTTTTGTATCAAGCATTTATACATGATGTAATAACCCCAAAATTTTGAAATTTTTTTTTACCCTTGTGAATAGTGTTTTTGCTGAAATTTCTGAACAAGAAAACTTTTCATGCCACACTATATAGGGGTTCTGTTATGGATATTCTGAGATTTTATTAGTACTCTATATGGTATATAAGTGTATGTAAAGATCGTCAGAATCCAATTCCGAACACTTTGATTTTCCCGGAAATCCACTAGATACGGAAAGAATTGGGTATAAGGTAACATGATAAAAAGGATTTAAATTAAAGGATTATAAGAGAGGATCATAAAGGGAATATAATGTATTGAGAAAGGTTAAGGGAACCCAAGAAATAAGATCCCGGATATGATCTCTCAAACGATAAACGAGAACGAAAGATAAGCGAACCGTAAAACAAATAAGTGACCAAGAGACAAGCTTGTACAAGAAGCCAAGGATTGTGACATCATCAAATCACAAGGTGTGGACAAGTGGAAGCATTATGACATGTGCAAGGTGACATAAGCATGACATAAGGGAAGGAATTGTTGGATGATTGTAAACCACACAAAGTTCAAGGTTAGAAAGGTAATTAATCAAAAACAAAACCAAAACAACCAAGCTAGCCAAAACAAATCAAAGCAAACACAATTTTTTTTTCATTTCTTCAACATTGCTCTCGGCTTTTTCTTCTTTTCAAAGGAAGAAAAATCAAAAATCAAGTTCCAAGCATTGTTAAATCACAAGGTAATTATCTAAGGTTCCTTGTACATAGATATGGATATCCTATAAGTTTAAGCTTCTAATTCCTTCACAATCTCTTCTAATAAATCAAGGAAGAAGATGGTGAATAGTAACCTTCAAGAAATAACTTTGGTTTTCTTGATTTTTTATGAAAGTTCAAGGTAGCTTAAGCATAGATCAAGGCTTCCAGGGGCATTCCAAGGATCTTTCATTGATTAAAAGCTTCAAGGAAGGTATAACATCTCCAAACCCTAGCTTTACTTTGTATATTAGGATGATTTTGATAGTTATGGTAAAGAGTAGCTTGATGCTTGTTGGTTTAGAGTTTGGGTTGGAATGGTAGTGAATTGAAGGTTGAAATCTTATGGTTTGGTTAAAGGACTTAAGTATAGTTTAAATTCAAGTTTAAGAATAAGTATAAATTGTTAATGTTGAGTTGATTGGGGCTGTTATGATGTAGTGAGGATGGATTTTGGTTGTATGGATTGATTGGTGATAGTTTGGTGTTGTTTTGGAATGGTTTAAATTTGGGAAATCGCGTAAACATAGCCGTCGTAATGTCCGATTTACTTTAGGCTGTTTTTGTTCTTAACATTAGGACCCGTGAACTCACTGCTAGGTTTTGACCATTGCCATGATTAGATAGTTCATGTTACGAGCTTCGTTTTGATATGTAGTTCGTTTGATTCCGATGTACGGTTTAGGAGAAACGGTCGTTTTAAGTAACGACGTTTCGCGAACGAATCATTACCCCTCTCCTTACTTTGAAACCTTGGTTAAGGATCTTAAATGACTAATTGGGTTAAGAAACAATTATGTAAAGTGGATTAGGCAGTGGGAAAGGTACTCGCAAAAGAATCGCCTTAAAACCCTTAATGGTTAAATTATTAAAAATGGTGGAGCCGAGGGTACTCGAGCGACTTAAGTAAATCGTTAAGCGCGAAAGCGAACGTTAGGATTCTAAATGGTTAAAGTCTAGTTTCTTAAGCGACCGGGGTTTAATTCCGACTTATGTTGTTGTTCATAGGTTATCGGACCCACTCTAAGCTTAAGCCTATCCGGGAGCACTCAGGCAAGTTTTCTACCCGTATAACTGTTGTTGTGATGAACATGTGTATATGCATGATTTTGCGATAAATGCATATTTGTTATTAGCAAATTCTTGCGATATATTGTAGCATGTGATATGGTATATATGCATGCCTGTTTCATATTCTTGAGTTATATATCTGTTGGTTCAAATGCTTATTAGTTGCATAATTCCTATGCTAGAGATAAGCGGTATTTGAGTTTACCCTTAGTATATGAGATCAAAAGGTGAACTTTTTCTAAAACCGGGAGTCGAGGCTCCCGAGTATAATATATATATTTTTATATATATATATGAATAGTTTTTAAAACTATGAATCAAATAAGGTTTATTCGATAACTTTATTTTATTAATGAATATTATTTTGAATATTCATTCGAGGACATATGACTCCGCTTATTTTATTTATTGAATATTATTTTGAATATTCATTCGAGGGCTTATGACTCCGTTTATTTTATTAATGAATATTATTTTGAATATTCATTCGAGGGCTTCTGGCTCCGATTTATTTACTAATTAATATTCTTTATTTTATTAAAGAATAATGTGTCGGTAATCAAACTTACTTTTGATTATTCAAATAAAGATATTACTTTCGTATAAGTATATCTTTGGTTATTTAATAGTCATTTCAAGTATAAGTTTTACAACATCTACTTCAATTATGTAATAACCCCAATTTTTGGAAATTTTTGAAACCCTTATGAATAGTGATTTTGCAGATTATGCTGAATAAGAAAACTTTTCATGCCACACTATGTAGGGGTTCTATTATTGATATTCTGAGATTTTATTAGTACTCTTAATGGTATATAAGTGTACGTAAAGATCGTCAGAATCCAATTCTGAACACTTTGATTTTTCCCGGAAATCCACTAGATACAGAAAGAATTGAGTATAAGGTAACAGGATAAAAAGGATTTAAATAAAAGGATCATAAGATAGGATCATAAAAGGATTAGAATGTAGTGAGAAAGGTTAAGGAAATCCAAGTAATAAGATCCCGGGTATGATCCCTCAAACGATAAACGAAAACGAAAGTTAAGCGAACCGTATAACATATTAGCGGTCATTAGGCAAACAATTAGGAAGTTAATCAAGGAGGTTAGGGATGATGAGGTCATCCAACCAATAAGGAGAGGACAAGTAAGGGATGATGACACAATAAGGTGATGTAAGCATGACATAGGAGGGAAGGAGGTGTGGATGAATGATAACCACACAAAGTTCAAGGTTATTAAGGTAATTAACCAAAATCTAAACAAAAATAACCAACCAAAAATCAAATCAAAGAAAAAACACAAAAATCTTTCTTTCTTCCAAGCTTGCTCTCGGCTTTTCTTCTTTTTCAAAGAAGAAATTTCCAAAAATCAAGTTCCAAGCATTGTTAAATCACAAGGTAATTATCTAAGGTTCCTTGTACATAGATATGGTTATCCTATAAGTTTAAGCTTCTAATTCCTTCACAATCTCTTCCAATAAATCAAGGAAGAAGATGGTGAATAGTAACCTTCAAGAAATAACTTTGGTTTTCTTGATTTTTTATGAAAGTTCAAGGTAGCTTAAGCATAGATCAAGGCTTCTTTAGGCTTCCTAGCTACTCACATCACTTCAAGGAAGGTATATCATCTCCAAACCCTAGCTTTACATTGTATATTAGAATGATTTTGGTTGTTATGGTAATAAAGTAGCTTAATGCTTGTTGGTTTAAAGTTTGGGTTGGAATGGTGGTGAATGGAGTGTTGAAATCTTATGGTTTGGTTAAAGGATTTAAGTATAGTTAAATTCAAGTTTAAGAATAAGTATAATTGTTAATATTTAGTTTTTGGGGCTGTTGTAGTATGGTATGGATGGAGTTTTGATTGGGTTGTGAATTGGGATTGAATTGTGGTGGATTTGGAATGGTATAAAATTGGGAAATCGCGTAAACATAGCCGTCGTAATGTCCGATTTACTTTAGACTGCTTTTGTTCATAACATTAGGACCCGAGAACTCCCTGCTAGGTTTTGACCATTTCCATATTTAGATATTTCATGTTATGAGCTTTGTTTTGATATGTGGTTCGTTTGATTCCCATGTACGGTTTAGGAGAAACGGCCGTTTTAAGTAACGACATTTCGCGAACGAAACATTACCCCTCGCCTTACTTTGAAACATAGGTTAAAGACCTAAAAAGGGTTAATTAGTGTATGAAACAATTATGTTAAGTGTGTTAGGCAGTTGGTAAGACACTCGCGAAGGAATCGCCTTAAAACTCGTAATGGTTAAATTATTAAAAATGGTGGAGCCGAGGGTACTCGAGTGACTTAAGAGAATCAGTAAGCGCAAAGCGAGCGTTAGAGTCTAATTTGGTTAAAGTATAGATTTACAAGTGACTTTGGTTTAATTCCAACTCACATATTATTTATAGGTTACCAGACTCGTCCCAAGCCATTAATAACCCTCAGTCGCTCAGGCAAGTTTTCTATCCGTTATACTGTTGTTGTGATGTATACACTTGTATATGCATTATCTTGTGATAGATGAATGATGGTTAAATTAGCAAATTCTTGCGATATATTGTAGCATGTGATATGGTACGTATGCATGCCTGTTTCATATTCTTGGTTCATATATATGTTGGTTCAAACGCTTATAGTTGCATAATACCTATGCTAGAGATAAGCGGTATTTGAGTTTACCCTTAGTATAGGGGATAAAAGGTGAACATATTTCTAAACCGGGAGTCGATGTTCCCGAGAATAATATATATATTTATATATATATATATATGGTTATAGTTTTCAAAACTATTAATCGAATAAGGTTTATTCGATAACTTTATCTTTATTTTATTTAATGAATATTATTTTGAATATTCATCCGAGGACTTATGACTCCTTTATTTTATTATTAAATATTATTTTGAATATTCATCTGAGGACTTATGACTCAGTTTATATTATTTAATGATAATTAATTGGATATTCATTTGAGGATGTATGACTCCTTTACTTATTTAATGAATATTATATATAATATTCATTCGAGGTATTATGACTCCGCTTATTATTTAATAATATTCTTTATTTTATTAAAGAATAATGTTCGATAATCAAACTTACTTTTGATTATTCAAATAAAGATATTACTTTCGTATAAGTATATCTTTGATTATTTACTATTCATTTCAAGTATAAGTTTTCCAACTTCTACCCCAATTATTCTTTATGGGAATATTATTTAAATAATAATATTCAGATATTTCTTTTATATTGAGACTGATTTACTTTATTAAATCAGCATTATTCCAAACACTCTTTAAAGTGTTTTCGAGTCTTCAAAATGATTTTTAAAAGTTAGAGCGGATCCCAAAACTCATTTTTTATTTATATTTAAGATCTTCCTTTTAAAGGAGATTTAAATACTCGCTCAAAACCAGAGGGATCCGGCTCTGTGGTGTATTTTATATTCGCAACAAGGTTGCAGTTTTGGTAAATGAATTGATTACTTACCCAACGTTCGGGAAGTAAGTCCATCTATCGAGTCGGCATAAGCAACATGGGCTCAGTGGGCGTCCATGATAGTGTAAGTGGCTCAGTGGGAGTCCATCAAATGCATAAGTGGCTGAGTGGCAGTCCAGCATAAGGTCCTATTGCGACCAGGGTGATGACCAGTGGGGAATTCGTCCATCTACTAGTAGAAAAGGTTACTTATTGGTATCTTTGCCTGATCAGCAAGATATCAGGTTTATGCCAAAATTCTTTCCTTTCCAAATTTATTGGATATTGTAATTCTGTTCATACTTTACATGACAGAGGTTTACAGGAAATGTATGTATATATATAGGTGTATATATATATCGGGACTTAATGAAGTATATCATAACTTCATTTCCTTCAAAATACTTCAAAGATTGAATCTATTCAAGTCTTATCTTGTAGTCTCATCAGTGTGATGAACTTTTGAAACTAATTATAACTTGAACGGTGGTAGTTCAAGTAGTATTCGGAAAAGATATAAGTATATTGGAGTATCTTGTAACTTCATCTTTTAAACTTATATCTAGTAAATGATTATCTTATGAATATCAAAGACTTTCAGAAAAACGTTGAGACAAGGTTAGATATATGAGATCACCTTGCAACGATATTTATTTTTATACAGTTATAAACTGGAACTCTGTGTATATTATGCATGGAAGAGGACTTCCAAGATTTTGAAAAGTATATATGCATGTATACTGAATATTTTGCGACTTCATCGCATTAAGATATCAAACTTGGTTCATTTCTTTTGACCAAGACTTTCATGAGTACTATGAGAAGGCTCATATATTGTTAATCATTATACATATTATTTTGGTGGGCTTGCTGCTCACCCTTGCTTTCTTCTTTCATCACACAACATCAGATAGACAAGATGAACAGGACCAAGCTCCCGATTCGCGAGCGGATAGGAAACGTTCTGCAGTTTCCTATAGGCGTTGATGTCGCTGTAGCTGAGGTAGGAACTACCAATAGGCTAGGCTTTCAACTTTTGATGTACCAGATTTATGTATATTTATGAATTGTAATAATGGCAAAGAAAATGTAAATTTATGCAGAAAACCTTTTAAGGTGTATTGGCAGATAATTGTGGAATAAAATGACTTGTGATTATTTTTGGATATTCATCTCTGAGACTATAACTTATGGTGTGTGTGTTTATTGTGGGGTCACAGTACAGAGTAGTTGATTAATTATTAAGATTGGGTGTTATTAAGGGAAATGGAACTCGTGACAACCCGGATCCCCGACCCCGGATTTGGGGGTGTTACAGAAGTGGTATCAGAGCTAAGCGTTATAAACCTCAGAGATGATGTGCCGTTAAGATAATAAGTTCACTAAGATAATAAGAACTCTTGCCAAGTTCATAGTCGGACTACCTAACATAGTACTGACAGTTAAAACCCTTATGGGAACCCTTATAAATATCGTGATAGTAGTGTAGTTCATTATCGTATATGGTAGCGGGACTCCGAACCCTGAGGTTGAGAAGTGACAGCGCGATGATGTTTTATTACTAATTGGAGATCGGATTGTGGATCCGATAGAGCGTCCTAACGCAGGACCGGATGATGTTCATATTGAGGATGTAATGGTTGAGGATGTTGTCCTAGATGGGATTGTTGCTGAGGAGGATCTCGTGGAAGATCCTAACAAGAATGAATAAAGGACCATTGAGGAATTGATGACCATGGTTAGGGAAACTACCAGAGGTAGGACTGGCCGGTCACTACCGGAGGTTCGTTCAAGTTTGTAAAGATAGTAGCCCCTTTAACGCGGCTTACTCGTAAGACTGAGAAGTTTGAATGGACAGAGAAATATGAGAAAAGCTTTTAACAACTGAAGCAAAGGTTGGTGACGGCCCCTATGTTAGCATTGTCGGATGGAAAAAAGGAGATTTTATGATTTATATTGACGCTTCGCATAAGGAATTAGGGTGCTTCTTATACAACACAACAAGGTAATCGCGTACACGTCAAGACAATTAAGGGAATTTAAAATTCGATATCCCCACCCATGAGCTTGGGCTCATGGCAATAGTTTTGCCCTAAAGATTTGAGGCACTACTTGTATGGAGAGAAGCGCGAGATTCACAAACCATAGGAGCTCTAGTACATTTTTACGTAAAAAGAGCTCAACATACGCCCGAGGAGGCAGTTAGAGCTAATCAAGAATTATGATTGGGAGATTCTGTATCATTCGGGGAAAGCCCATGTGGTGGCTGATGCCCTTAGTAAAAAGGAGAGACTCAAGATGATCATGTCTTTGAGAGAGTTTATAAGAGATTTTGAGAAAATGGAAATAGAAGTGAAGGTAACCGGAGCCGGTACCAAAAAGATGTTTGAGATTGCAATACAGTCTGAATTATCGGAAGAGAACATATTATGCCAGAAAAAGTGATGAATGAAGGCAGAGAGCTAACAATTAGATAAAAGATTAATACCGAGAAAGATGATAAGGGAATAATGAGGTACTCCTACAGAATTTGGGTTCCAAATGTTGAAGAGCTTAAAGATGAGATCTTAGATGAAAGCTAGTTTGAGGAATAAGATTTCGGGCAAACCCTGAATGTGATAGTCAGGGAGGACGCCATCAACATAGAAGGAACCCATAACATAATGAAGTGGAAAATGAGGATTTTAACGTATAAAATAACCCCAAGTATGGGAGAAGGATGAAACATTTCATACTAAGGAAAACAGAAAGACGAGTAAGGAAAGGAGACCCGAGACGGTACTCCTATACGGAAATTAATGGACCTGTCTAAAAAGAACTTAGACTACTATCCCCAACCACCACCTTGAGGAAACAATGCGGTGAGAAATTCTTTCAGGGCCTTTAAGTCGCTAAGCCCTTAGAGTTTCAAGGAACAAGCTGAACCAGTCGAGGCAAGAACCTCGCTAAAGGAAATATAGGAATCATTGGAGATTCTAAATGATTGACGAATCACAAAAGACTATTTTTGTCACTTACCCTCCTAAGAGAGAGATCAACCGCTGGTGAAAGGCCAAGGAAGGCACGGAGCAAGAGATTATAATAAACTGATTTAAGTTCAGTAAATTGTTTTCAGGAAAGTACTTCCCAAGGTTATGGAGATAATGTAAAAGCTTTGGAGCTAGAACAAAAGCGGATAAGTATGATGAATTATGAATCTAAGTTCTAAAAGTTATCAAGATTCGTTCTGAGGACATGAATCCAGAATGACGGGATGTTGAAATCAATGCTTATGTTGTGTTGGTTCATGAAATAATGATAAGAGAAAGGAAAATAAAAAGAAATTGAAGTGGAAAGGAATATAAAGGCAATAGAGTTTGAGGAATGATAAGGGAGTTGGGTATGAGGAAACCCTAAAGACTCATAGCAATAGAAATAGAAAAGTATGTAATCGTCAGGATGAGGGTGATTCACCATGAGTTAAAATCGATGGTTGAAGGCATAAGAGATACATATATTGTACCCCCTTTAAGTTGGGAGGATTCGAGGAAACCTTGAGATAGTTCGAAGGATAAGAAATGAGACGCGGATAGACTGAGGAGACAAGGAAGTAAGAAATTAGAAAAATTGGATGAAGGAAGTGACCTTCAAGGATATGAAGTGTAAGACCGGTGGCTTGATACCCAGAAAGGGAGACGCCAGGTATGAAAGATATCCCAACATTGAGGTGACTGTTGAGATAAACAACAAAAGTAAATAAGGAATTATTAAGAAGAGGTTCATGTTGAACACGACCAATATCTTCCAGAACATCCTTGTTATCGTTACCAAATTAGGCAAGACAAGCGGATAACCGTTGCTATCTTTTAGAGGCCATATTGATTGACCCCATTTTGAATACAAATGTTATTGTGAAATTAGAAATATACTATCGAGGTGGGAATGATTGAATAAGACACCCTTATCAGGGATATATGACTTGATTTATCCATGGAAGGATGCAGTTACCTTTTAAAGGTGGGATTAAGGATAGAACATCAGTAACTTAAAATGAATCCTAGGGGAATGCATAAAGGTTGGCATTTCACCCTTAATAGGGATAGTATGAGTTTTGACAGTATGAATTGGAAAGGATTAAGGTAATAACAACCTTTAAGGATCAGTAGAGAAATTTTTCAGAAGTATATAGACAATGATTCTGGTATTAATAAATGGTATCTTGATATGCCCTGTGCCTAGGGTGTACCTGATGAAGGATTTAAGGATAACCTTAAGAGGTTTTACAAGGAAAAAGGTAAGATTCAAAGTTCTCAAGAATAGAAATTTTGATGAAGGAAATATGGCGTAATTATAATAATGCCAGGTGGGCACGTGTTAAACCACGAGAAAGTATGGATCGAACCAGTAAAGGTCGAATTTGTTCCAGGCAATTAGGACCTAAGATTAAAGATGTTCTAAGTATGATTGAGAGTCAGTGGTGACAGTGATTAACCTCTAAAGACTGAGGCAATAACTTATGGAAAAATGGTGATTTTTTTTTACTCATCAGATTTTAAGGAAAACATCTTCACATAAGCTGTGATTGAAATGAGGTAGAAAATTTATTTGGAGGTGGTTAAAATGACATTGACTGTAAGGAAATTTTACTGTCAGGAAGGGCCAAAGAGGTGGTCGACACTTTAAAGGTAAGAGGATAATTATAGGCGCTTGTGCCAAAGGAATACAGTGATGATGGTTAAAGCTGAAGGTTGTATTATGGTTTGGAAGATTGACATTCCTTCTGATGACTGTGCAATACCCAACCGTAATAGTAGTTGGTAAAGGTTTAATTCGTGTAATCGCCATGAGCGGGCTATCTATCTCAGAAGATACTATCTTGAGATAAGCCAGGACCATATTTCAAAAAGGACTAAACGAACCTTTGAGTTATGTCTTCTATCGAAGGCATATGATTAAGAATGGTATTAACCTGCTATCGTTGCTTTGATTGAAACTCTTCTGCAATTTTATCTGCTTCATGTCATGTATGTATGGCAGGATCAGGAGTGTTCTTCATGAATCATGAAAGGTGATTATGTTAACTCCTTAGAAGAATTTGATACGACTGTTATGGACTCCGTATGGTTAGCTATTAAGATTCCAAGGAAAATGAATGACGACAGTAGGTTAGTGGTGGACCATAGTAATGCAGCAACGATTCTTTGAATAATGAGCCGATTACAACCGCGAGAGTTGTAGTGTAATGGATGTTGAGATTGGGTACCCCTAATCGGGTTGTGGTGATGTATAAGTTGTCATTGAATAGACTGGTTAAGTAGATTATCTACCTATTGAATATTTATTCCTTCTTATCAATAGAGAGTCGTATTACTATACGAGGAAGGTTGCGATGCAAGCATAGAATTCTAGTAACGATGATGTCTAGAATGAGATCCCAGGTTCGATTTTCAATGTCGAGGGAGTTTCAAAGGTGATTGTGTATAAGCTCGAGGAAGAGCATGGGTCCATAGAATGATGGATGGAATAGTAAATATTTAAGCATGTGAAATGCGATACTATAATACTTGATGTGGATTTATATACACATATGTTTTGTTCTCCTATGACAAACCTCTATAGTTCAGAGGTAGGTTCCAAGCCAGATATTTTGTGGCAGTATATTTTTTTCATATATACAATTCTCTTCAATTCGTTCTTTTCTCTTCTTTTCATTTCCTATAAATTGAGAAGAACAACCCTTCCAGAAGGGGAGGTATTGCCGAATGACTATCTATCTGTGTGATAGAATCCGAGTAGGATACCAGCTATTGTTTAATTGCTTGTCAAGTACTAAAGGCTGGCCACCTTCTGTACTAACTATACGATATAACAAGTGTTCATGATCATAGTGATCTCTCAATAAGTTCTTTTACTTCTATATGATTGATCAAACCTTGGAAAATGGAAACAGCTGAGAAAGGAGTAGTAAAGTTATGGTGGTAGTCAGAATGGAAGCACATTCATGATACTAGGGTTGACGTGGTTATTAAAAGGTTATAGAGCGCTAACGAGCAAAAGTATAACCAGTATAATATTAGGAATGGAAGGTAGTAGCGATTATGAACTGGAAAAGAATGGGTATTGAGAAGCAAAAGCTATAATGCTAGAAGCTATGATGAGAGTCTGTGCACTAGACTTGAAATAAATTTGAATGATCACTTAACACGGATTGAGTTTTCTTACGACAATAGATCATATGTCAGTATTGAGGTATCGCCTTATGAGATCCTTGAGGGAAGACAATGTCGATCTCCCTTATGTTAGGATGAAGTTGTAGAGCGCAAGATGCTCGGACCCGCAGTAGTCCAAAGGACCAGGGATATAATAGATCTAATCAGAGGACGGCTGGTAGTAACCCAAGATGGACATAAGAGGTATGCTAATTTGACTCGAAAGGACAAAGAGTATGAAATAGGGGACCTAGTGATGTTATAGGTATCCCTTGGAAAGGATTGATGAGGGTTGGAAAGAAAAGAAAGTTTAAGTCCACGAATTGTTGGACCCTTGGATATACTAAAACATATTGAGAAGTTAGCATACGAGCTAGCCCTACCCCCGAACCTGTAACAAGTTCATAACGTGTTCCACGTATCAAGGTTAAGGAACTATAATTCGGATGCCAGATAAATAGGGGCATATGAGCGCATAGACATGCAACCCGACGTAACCTATATGGAGCAACCGGGAAGGGTTATAGAGTGAAAAGGAACAAGTGCTTAGGAGAAGGGTTATCAAACTAGGCAGAGTTTGGTGATAGGACCACAATGTGGGAAAATTTACTCGAGAGCTAGAAAGTGTAAGGCTAAGAGAGTATCCCTATTCATTTTCTATCTGATTCCGGGATGGAATCCTTTTAAGGAGGGGAGACTGTAATAACCCCAATTTTTGAAAATTTTTGAAACCCTTAAGAATAGTGATTTTGCAGATTATGCTGAATAAGAAAACTTTTCATGCCACACTATGTAGGGGTTCTATTATAGATATTCTGAGATTTTATTAGTACTCTATATGGTATATAAGTGTACGTAAAGATCGTCAGAATCCAATTCCGAACACTTTGATTTTTCCCGGAAATCCACTAGATACGGAAAGAATTGAGTATAAGGTAATAGGATAAAAAGGATTTAAATAAAAGGATTATAAGAGAGGATCATAAAAGGATTAGAATATATTGAGAAAGGTTAAGGAAACCCAAGTAATAAGATCCTGGGTATGATCCCTCAAACGATAAACGAAAACGAAAGTTAAGCGAACCGTATAACAGATCAGCGGTCATTAGGCAAACAATTAGGAAGTTAATCAAGGAGGTTAGGGATAATGAGGTCATCCAACCAATAAGGAGAGGACAAGTAAGGGATGATGACACAATAAGGTGATGTAAGCATGACATAGGAGGGAAGGAGGTGTGGATGAATGATAACCACACAAAGTTCAAGGTTATTAAGGTAATTAACCAAAATCTAAACAAAAACAACCAACCAAAAATCAAATCAAAGCAAAAACACAAAAATCTCTCTTTCTTCCAAGCTTGCTCTCGGCTTTTCTTCTTTTTTCAAAGAAGAAATTTCCAAAAATCAAGTTCCAAGCATTGTTAAATCACAAGGTAATTATCTAAGGTTCCTTGTACATAGATATGGTTATCCTATAAGTTTAAGCTTCTAATTCCTTCACAATCTCTTCCAATAAATCTAGGAAGAAGATGGTGAATAGTAACCTTCAAGAAATAACTTTGGTTTTCTTGATTTTTTATGAAAGTTCAAGGTAGCTTAAGCATAGATCAAGGCTTCTTTAGGCTTCCTAGCTACTCACATCACTTCAAGGAAGGTATATCATCTCCAAACCCTAGCTTTACATTGTATATTAGAATGATTTTGGTTGTTATGGTAATAAAGTAGCTTAATGCTTGTTGGTTTAAAGTTTGGGTTGGAATGGTGGTGAATGGAGTGTTGAAATCTTATGGTTTGGTTAAAGGATTTAAGTATAGTTAAATTCAAGTTTAAGAATAAGTATAATTGTTAATATTGATTTGTTGGGGCTGTTGTAATATTGTATGGATGGATTTTTTATTGGGTTGTGAATTGGGATTGAATTGTGGTGGATTTGGAATGGTATAAAATTGGGAAATCGCGTAAACATAGCCGTCGTAATGTCCGATTTACTTTAGACTGCTTTTGTTCATAACATTAGGACCCGAGAACTCCCTACTAGGTTTTGACCATTTCCATATTTAGATATTTCATGTTATGAGCTTCGTTTTGATATGTGGTTCGTTTGATTCCGATGTACGGTTTAGGAGAAACGGCCG